>NC_141990.1:121171919-121401919 GCF_049901715.1 Pseudonaja textilis
TTAAAAGAGCTGATTTCAATAAACTCAGAGAGAACTTGGGAAAGATTCCATGGATGAAAATCCTAAAGGGGAAAACAACTCAAGAATCTTGGGACTGGGAAACTCTAAAAAGTATGATCATAGAAGCCCAGACCAGCACAATACCACTGAGAAAGAAAAACAAGAAATCCAAGAAGAAACCAGCATGGCTGCACAAAGATCTCTCTGGCAAATTGAAAGAAAAAAAGGACAAGTACAAAAAAATGGAAAGAAGGACATACAACTAAGGCAGAATATCAGCAGATAGCCAGAATCTGCAAAGATGAAGTCAGGATAGCAAAGGCTCAGAACGAACAAAGACTTGCAACAAAAGTCAAAGATAATAAAAAAAGTTTCTTCCAACATATAAATAACAAGAAAAAAAATCAAGGAAACAGTCGGTCCATTAAAGAGAGAAGATGGCAAGGAAGTAACAGGCAACACAGAGAAAGCAGAACTGCTTAACTCATTCTTTGCCTCTGTCTTCACGCAAAAATAAACTATAGCTCAACCCACCAAAAACATAACTGTAAAAGACAGACCAGAAATAAAAGTTAAAATAAGCAAAAAAATAGTAAGAGAACACCTGTCTGATCTTGATGAAAACAAATCACCGGGGCCTGATGGATTACATCCCAGAGTTTTAAAGGAGCTGGCAGAGGTCATCTCAGAACCTCTGCACCATATCTTTCAAAAATCCTGGAGCACCGGGGAACTACCAGAGGACTGGAAAAAAGCTGATGTGGTTCCCATCTTCAAAAAAAAAAAAACCCTACAAAAAACAGACCCAGGAAACTATAGACCAATCAGCCTAACATCAATACCTGGGAAGATACTGGAAAAGATAATAAAAAAAACAGATCTGCCAACATCTAGAAACAAGTAAAGTAATAACTAGCAGTCAGCACAGGTTTGTTAAAAACAGATCATGCCAAACCAATCTCATTTCATTCTTCAACACAGTGACTAAATTAGTAGACCAGCAAAATACTGTGGACATAATATATTTAGATTTCAGCAAGGCATTTGACAAAGTAGACCACAACCTACTTCTTAGTAAGCTAGAAAAAAGTGGAATAGATAGCACCACCACTAGATGGATTTGCAACTGATTGGCAAACTGTACTCAACGAGTAGTCCTTAACGGGTCTAAGTCTGCATGGAGGGAAGTAAGCAGTGGGGTGCCACAAGGTTCCATCCTAGGCCCAGTACTCTTCAATATCTTCATTAATGACTTAGATGAGGGAATAGAAGGGGAACTTATCAAATTTGCAGATGATACTAAGCTGACAGGAATAGCTAATACCCAAGAAGATAGGCTCAAGATCCAGATGGATCTTGACAGACTAGAACACTGGGCCATATCTAATAAAATGAAATTCAAAATAGAGAAAAGTAAAGTCCTACACTTAGGCAAGAAAAACCAAAAGTACACATATAGACGGGGTGAAACCAGGCTCAACAGCAGTAACTATGAGAGGGATGTTGGAGTCTTAGTGGACAACCAGCTAAATATGAGCCAGCAGTGCGCAGCTGCCGCCAAAAAAGCTAATGCAATCCTAAATTGTATTAACAGAGAGATACAGTCAAGATCAAGGGAAGTACTAATACCACTCTATAAAGCCTTAGTAAGACCACACCTAGAGTACTGCATCCAGTTTTGGTCACCACATTATAAAAAAGATGTTGAGACTCTAGAAAAAGTACAGAGAAGAGCAACCAGGGTGATTAGAGGACTGGAGGCTAAAACATATAACGAACGGTTGCAGGAACTGGGCTTGGCTAGTCTAGTAAAGAGAAGGACCAGGGGAGACATGATAGTGGTCTTCCAATATTTGAGGGGCTGCCACAGGGAGGAAGGGGTCAAGCTATTTTCTAAAGCTCCTGTAGGCCAGGGAAGGAATAATGGATGGAAACTGAACTAGGAGGTATTTAACCTGGAAACAAGGAGAAACTTTCTGACAGTGAGAACAATCAATCAATGGAACAGCTTGCCCTCAGGTGTTATGGGAGCTTCATCACTTGAGACTTTCAAGAAGAGATTGGACTGCCATTTGTCAGAAATTGTGGAAGATCTCCTGCTTGTGCGGGGGGTTGGATTAAATGACCTACAAGGTCCCTTCCAACTCTGATTATCCGTATCTGTATGTATGTTCCAGTAGCTATTTTTCTTTCAGACATCTACCTACAGGTAGATATAATGTAGGTAGATACGTACAACCCCAACTGAGCCCAAAATTTCTATTCTTAAGTGAGACATTTGTTAAGTGAGTTTTGCCCTGTTTTACGATTTTTCTTGCCACAGTTGTTAAGTGAATCACTGCAGTTCATAAGTTAGTAACCTGGTTGTTACGTGAATCTGGCTTCCCCATTGACTTTTGCTTGTTAGAAGCTTGCAAAAAGCAGTCACATGACGTCCCACAGCAAAAGTGATAAAAATCAACCAGTGGCCAAGCATCTGAATTTTGATCACATGATCATGGGAATGTTGCAAAAGTTGCAACTGTGAAAAACGGTCATAAGTCATTTTTTTCAGCGCCACTGTAACTTTGAATGGTCACTTAATGAACTGTTGTAAGTCGAGGACTACCTGTATGTCAGAATCTATTTCTAATTTGTATTTACTTAAATCATCTTTGGGAAGGCAGAGAAAACAGACATATTCTTCAATATGTTGTATTCCTTCTAGTACTTCCCACACCCAAGAAAATAAAATCAAAAATAATCTCAAGAATCTTGTTGGTTGTAATTTAATCTGGAGATCTTTTCCTTCTATCAAAGGATACTTTAGGTGCATGTATGAAAGGAATCTTAAGGTTTCCTTCTGTTGTCAATCAAGCCTTCAGATCTTTTCTGAATCTCAATATGACTTTGTGACTGTCCATTGTACTTCTTCCTCTGGGCTCCATCTAACTTTTAGTGTAAAAATTGATCAGAGAAGAAAATCATGATCCCTTTTTTCCTGTCCCAGGCATAACAGTCCCAAGATCTGCTACTTTTGTTACGTCTTGTTGCAGATTGATTGCTTTCTTAAAATACCATTCAACAAATGTAATAGCCATTTTCGATAACGTTATCTAGAAAATGATAATGTTTACACTCAGTACACTAATACTCAATACACTGATTTAAGAGTTACCTTGAAGTAATGTGGGAAGTTGTAAAAATAAATAAATAAAATAATTAAACAATTAAAAAACAAACAATAAAAATTCATGATTACATGGGCAGCACAAAGGCAGGTGATAACTGAAATTTAATTAAATGAAATTTATCCTCATTCTACCTAATTTTTTGGCCTCCAGACCCTCATTGGAGAGTAGCATACTACTCAGAGGGTGATTCCAAATCTCAAAAAATGTGGTGCATCTCTGCTTTATAAGATTAGATGATGTCTTATACATTTTAAATGTATTTCCCACTTATTTTGCTCTAGGACAACAGGGGGAGAGAAATACTGTATGAGGACAAAAGCTACTTTCCAATGTTTTGTCCCTTAATATCTGCCAAAATGGCTGGATGGGCTTTTGTCTCCCAGATAAAATTTAAATGCTAGAAAACTTGTGCTTGACAAAATAATGGATACAATTATACAGCAAATAAAATGGCCAGATTTGCATTTACATGTAATAAAAACAATGCATCATGAATTTCCAGTCATGCCTGTCACTGTCATAGTGTTGCAATTTTTAGAGGCCACCAAAAATGTCCCTCAGACAATTGTTTATCAGGGAGCTATGACATTTTATTTCTCAGCAATAGATAAATGGACGTAGAGAACATTTGGATCCCAACAGAAAAATGCAACTTAAGAACTAATAGAGTTTGGGTGATGTTAAAAGCAATATATTAACTTTCAAAATATTGTAGAATATTAAAAATATATTAATATAAGGCAAAGATACAGTGAATCTGGCTTCTAGTGCCATATTTAAAGATAGGGAAAGCATTCTGAACCTGATTTCTGGAATACTTCGTAACTTCTTAATAATAGTTCCACAATCCACTGATTGACAGGCAGCCAAGAAGAAAGACTTCCTTTATGTAATTTCTTTCCAAAATTCCACTGGATTGGGAAGAATAAAATAATAGAAATGTGTCACAGAGAATTGTCTTTTTCAAATTAAAGACATCAATGAATTGAAGCTTACATCAGATTTAAGTAAGACCTCACTTAACTACCATAACTGGATAATTGGCACAATCCATACTACTGTAGATACATAAAACCTTTTATTAACCATGCATATTTAGGCAGAAAATTCCAGTAACTTCCTAAATGTTGTATGCATAATCTCAGATAGAGCAAGATCAAGGAAAAATCGGAAATTCAGCCTTGATTGCTTCTTGTGTCTCTTGCATTATTCCTCTGTAAATGTCCTTCATCCCAATTATACCCCTGTATTAATTTTAATAAGAATGCACCTTCAATAATGAGGAAACCTGTGTGGAAAGATTGTTGTTAGGCTAGGAAGCTTTGATGATAAAAGGAAAAGTGGCACTCTTTTTATTTTTCAGAAGTATAACCAATTATATTTGATTGGGGGAATTGCTTTCTTCTTTTGAAAGTAACCGAAAGATAGATGTTGATTTGCTCGGTTCCCCACCCCGCATTCTTGCCTGGGAATGTTATCTAGAGCAGAAGTGAGTAAAAATACTATTTTAGCTTTCTCAAAGAGCCATTCAAGGAGAAATAGGATGAAGCAGAACTGACTTTTTCCATTGGATAAAAGCTCTGATGATGGTTAAAATGTGTGCGATGCAGGACCATTGGCAGAATTACTCCAACTAAGAGCCTCTAAAAGGAGATATTGTGGCAGCAGGTTGTTGTGAGTCTTAAGCCTGCTACTACTAGGGTAGGCAGTGGCTCTCTGCTCTGGCTTTCTCTCAGCTACCTCTGGTCTCTTGGTCTCCCACCTGGAAAAAGCAGCCAGGACTCACAGTTTGGAGTAATCTTCGCTTTATTCCAGCAACCAAAACAATGCAACAGCGAGTAAGGATATTTCCAAGTAAAGCCAGCGCTGAGAGCCACTGCCTCTCAGAGCTTGAAATACCCTAGTTCCGCCCCTCCCACTCTTCTAAGCCGCCTAACATAAGTTCCTTCGTTATAACACCTGTCTATCTGCTTCCTTCACCCGTGTACTTACAAACCTTCCTTATTATCCCGTGATTGTGCTCAGTTCTGTGATTACCCACCACCAAGAACATTCTCCTCCAAATTTCAGCTACCACTCTTCTCTCTTTCTGTCCCTGGTTCAGTAGCTGCCATCCATTCCTAGCCTGCTGCAATCCCCCTGTCACCTTCTGATGACATCATCCTAGTCTCTTCATAGTCAGTGCGACTGTCAGCTGGCTGTCAGGACCCAGCTTTTGTCTGGAGCTTCTCTGTGTGATATTGGACCATCGTGGGGTTGTGAAGCATTGGTGGGCCTTGGAGCAGCATGGGGTCATACAGAATCCTCTGCATTGGTGGCTGGGGTGGTGACATGGTAAATAGCAGTTTCTCCCATCACCCGACATCTGTGTCGAGCTCTGGAGTGTCCAGAGCCCGACATTTCCACTGGATAAAAGCTCTGATGGTGGTTAAAATGTGTGCTATGCAGGACTATTGGCAGAATTCCTCTATTTAAGAGCCTCTAAAAGGAGATATTGTGGGAGCAGGTTGTTGTGAGTCATAAGCCTGCTACTGTCTCTCAAGCACATCATCTTTGTGAGCAAACCCACACCTTTAATCAGTGCACAATAGCAGAGTTTGGAAATGGACTGTTTGCAACTCTGTTCTCCCTCAACTCTTAGATTTGCTCAGAAAGTTAAGCAGGAAATACAATCCACTGAACTCAATGAAAAATGATAAAATATGCCTAAATGCACACTATAATTGGTTATGTAAGATAAGATGCATGTGTGTTTTTTTCATTTTTTTTTAACAAATAGGAAAGATCAATGAGGAAACATTGTCTATGGGAATGAAACATTTCTAACAAAATGAGAATTTCAATAAAAATAATGAATACATCCATAGAAATAAATTCAATTTAATTTCCTCTTCTCAGAGCCTCAGGGTATAAAAATACAGTGACTTCTTCCTATATAGCAGATACCTTCAGGTAGTAATTATCTCCCAGTTGGAAACTATCAAATATTCTCTTTGATTTTTTTTTCTCCCTTAAAATGGAACATTCAGTTTGTCAAAACTGTACTCACAAATTTAACGGATGACCTGGGTCTTTGGCAGCTTGACAGATTTAAATGCTGGGGAAAAAACATAAACAGTGAGATACTAGCCAAAAATTGAACATTACCACCTGAGTTATGTGATACTATTTTTAAAAATTAATTTAACTTTAATGGTGTTTTAATGCTTCTGTGGTGTTTTTTTTTCCAGTTGTACACTGGTAGATTTTCTTAGAGATGTTCTTTATATACTAATAGAAATAAATAAGAAAATAAACCAAACATAGGTTTTCCCAGAAGTGCTTTTCCAAAAGGCAATTGGACTTCCTTGGCTCTTTTCCTTGAAAACCAACTAAGGAACAACTAAGGACTGCAAAGAATATGAATCCTTCTATTCCCCACCATTCAGTTAGAATTGAAGAAGCTTTTTGAATGAGAAGTGAAATGTTTTCTAGGAAAAACCCGAAGAAAGTCCAGTTGCCTTTTGGAAAAGCAACTATGGGACAACCATGACCTGGATGACTGAGTATTTCCATAGAAATAGGTTTACTGTGATTAATAAGATTAGTAAGACTACCGTATTAGTAAGATATTGGGACAGAAGTGGTGTGCAGGGAGATAGAGGAAATAGTTACAAGAAAGTTGGAAGGAGATGAGAGAAATGGTTTGGTAATGTATGAGAGACACAGATTGGATCATGCAGCATCTTGAAGACAAGAGTAAAAAAGCAGAAATGGAATGGGTCTACTTCTAGACTTGTTTACATTTGTTTGATATTTCTCTGATGCTGGGTGACAAGGCAACAGATCTGAAACTTTTTTTATACCAATGAAACTGGCATTTTGCTCTTACATGAGATTCAGCTCATCAGAAGAATGGATGCCGATTGCATTTGATCAGTATTAACTCCAGTGAAAGGGAGAACAACATAAGGAGAGGGTTGAGTTTGAGTTTCCAGAGGCCTGCAAGCGAATTATTTTCCCCGGCCATTCCATAGTAGGTTGTTGTTGCTCTTATAAAATCTAAGCACTGCACTCTATATAGTTAATGTTTTTAGCATGTTGACTAGAATGGGATCAAGCACAAGGTCCCATACGCAAAATATAAAACTTTATGGTTAAGCAGTGGCTCCAGTGTCTTAATAACACTGGAGATGTCTCCTAGCACTCGGTGGCAGGGTGGTCTCCTGGCTCTTGCCTCAGCTTTTGTCCACCTAACAGTTCAAAACACAATCTATGCAAGTAGATAAATATGTATCACTTCGGTGAAGAGATGAGCTGGTGTTCTGTGCAGGCAATCAGATTCCTGATGGCTGGAAACCTTCCCGGTTGTGGCACCTTTTTGCAAGGCAGCTCCAGGAAGGGAAGGGTCTTGGGTGATGCTGCAGGAAGAGCTGCTTGTCTTTCTCTCTGGTGCGAAGCCAGCTCGCCCTCCTGGTGCAATTTGGGAAGCGTGCAAGTATGGTCCTATAAGACAGCTGGTATCTTGGAAGCCAAACTACTACTCTGCAATATCTTTGTGGTCTCCTGCCTACTGTAACAATGCCACATGCTAACAATAATATTAAAGTCATCAAAACTATGGCAACATATTCCTACTTCAGGACCTTCCAAAGATACTAAATGCAGTTTGGCAGGGTTAATCTGATTAAGGTGGCAAACCAGTTGGATCTATTTATTCTAAATAACTCATTGGAGAGTGATAGATTAAGAGATATTACTTCTGGTACTGATGCCAAATGTCAACCTTTGTCTATCAGGTAGCATCAAATATGTTCTATCGCCAGAACAAAGTAGATTCGAGACCAGAGTTGAGTTCAGCTCTTTATTTAACTGTCAGTAACTTCAACTAAAGTCGAGCCGCAGCAGCCCCTTTTATAGCGGCTGCTCGTGGCTCTCAACCAATGGCATTTATTTAAAACTCCCACCGCTTAGGTGGCCAATCAGAACTGTTGTTATCTACCAATTGCTAGGCGGTGGTATCTGTCCAATCAGAATGCAGTATTACGAGTATGGAAAACAAGTATACTACACCCCTCCCCTCTTGGTTTGATCCAATGTTACATGATGTAGTCGCGTAAGTAGGCGGGGCTTTTGTGGGTCCTAGTTGACCTGTGCAGTTCAGTCTCTGCATTGACCTCGGTCGGTTCGGACAGGCTCGCTGTCTCTCCCGTTCTTCCCTCTGGAATCTCCTGGAAGGGTGATTCAGCTATGCCACTCCAGCCGTGCTTTGTTGGTTTGGTTGGACGGGCGTTGTTGCTCCCTTCTGGCATGCTCAGGCAGGTAGAGTCAGCTCAGCTGCTTCTTCCCTGGTTCTCCTCCAGCTCTCTTTTTTCGAATTTGCCAAATGGTAAGTAGTTTTTATTTCTTTTTGGGTTTTCAGTTTCTGGTTGGTGGTTTGTTAATGGACGGTTTTCCTTTCCTTTATTATTTAAGGATTCCGCCCCCTCTGGTTTTATTATTATTGTATATTGGGTTTTGTGGATGTGTTTGCTCCATGTTCTGGGGTGTGTCGGTGTTGCGTTCGATGTGTTGAGACCATAGTTGGTCAATGTGTCTTTTCCACGTTCTGCCATCGGTTGTCTCTAGCCAGTACGATGGCCAGTAACCACAATGGGTCTCCGGTAAGATTTTTCGCGTATACCAGGTTGCCTGGTATAAATGTGTGGTACTTACTGGAGGAGTCTGGTGGCTTCTCAGGGTTGTAGGTGGGGTGTAGTCTGTCCAAATATGAACACAATTTTCTGCCCATTAAAAGTTCAGCTGGGCTCTTGTTTGTTGATGTGCATGGTGTTATATGTTGAATGGTGAGCATGGTGTTGATTTTGTCTTGCATGTCACCTCCTTCAAGTTTTTCTAATGCTTCTTTCATGTATCAAACCATGCATTCCGCCCTTCCGTTCATGGCCAGATGAGCTGGCGCTGTCAGAGCATGTCGCATGCCTTAATCTGCGAGGAATTCTTCAAAAGCTAAAGCTGTGAACTGTGGGCCATTGTCCGATACTACTACATCTGGTAGACCATGAGTGGTGAAGAGTTTCTTTAGTTGTTTAGTGATGGCTTCAGTTGTTGTTGAACTCATGGTGCTGACCTCTAACCAGTTCGAGTAGGCATCGACGATGATTAAATATGTATATCCCTTTGTGGGGCCGGCGAAGTCTATGTGGATCCTTGACCAAGGGCCTCTGGGTGTCTCCCAGTCAAGGACCAGTGCTAAAGGGGGAGTAGGTCTGGATGACTGGCATTTATTACATGTTCTGACCCAGGTTTCAATGTCTTTGTCTATTCCTGGCCACCAGACATAGCTTCTGGCCAGGGACTTCATTTTTACCATGCCCAGGTGTCCTTCATGTAACATGTTCAGCACGTCTTCTTGCAATTTTCATGGAACAACAACCCTATCCCCACACAATATGCATCCTTTTTCAATTGACAGCTCAGTTTGCCAGTTTTTGAACGGTTTAAAAGTCTCATTTTTGTCGTTTTCCGGCCAGCCCCTCCCTACCCAGTTCAGGAGTTGGGCCATTAGTGCATCTTTTGCAGTTTCCCTTGCGATGTCCGATGTGGTGATGGGCAAATTTGATATCGTTTCAATTTGCAGGGTGTGTGTGGTGGGAGCTGGGTCGTCGTCGTGGTCTGGTAGAGGTGAGCGGCTCAATGCGTCGGCATGGGGTATGGCTTTTCCTGGCCAATAGACGAGCTTGTAATTGTAGGCTGCAAGAAATTCCGACCATCTTGTCATCCTTGGAGACAGGATGTTGGGGGTGGCCCTGTCTCTGGCCAGGATTCCTAGCAGTGGCTTGTGGTCAGTAATCAAAGAAAATGCCCTACCATAAAGATATTCGTGAAAACGTTTTACCCCCAAGATAGCGGCCAAGGCTTCTCTATCCAGTTGTCTGTAGTTTCTTTCAGCTTTGGACAACGTTTTGGAATAAAAGGCGATTGGTGCCTCTCTGCCATCAGGTAGTGTGTGGCTAAGTATTGTGCCTACGCTGAATGGTGAAGCGTCGCAGGTGACGGTCAGTGGTAGCGTGTTGCTGTATTGGATCAATACAGATTTGGATGTAATCAAATCCTTAATTCTTTGGAATGCAGCTTCTTCTTGTGGGCCCCATTTCCAGATGGCTTTTTTATCAAGTAGTCTATGCAGTGGTTCTGCTATTGTTGCCTTCTGCGGCAAAAAGACATTATAAAAATTAATGAGTCTCAAGAATGCCTGCAAATCCATTTTGTTTTTGGGTCTGGGTGCTTCTTTTATAGCTCGTTTTTTTTTTTTTGGTGGGGTGGATTCCTGCTTCATCAATAAGATATCCAAGGAACTCAACCTGATTTGTGGCAAGTTGGAATTTTTCTTTTTTGACCTTGAGTCCTGCTTCTCTAAACTTTTGCAAGACTGCCCTTAGCCTGTCCTTTAGTTGTTTTTTATTTCCGGCTGATATTAATACATCATCAAAACAGGGAACCACCCCTTTTAGTCATTGGAGGAGGCGTTCCATCAGGGTTTGGAAAATGCCAGGGGCCACGCTGACACCAAATTGTAATCTATTGCATTTAACCACCACCCCCCTATGTGTTACGATAGTTTGTGCCTCTGCTGTCTTGGAATTAACCGGCAACTGTTGATATGCCTGCATGAGATCGAGCTTTGCAAAAAAATTTCCTCCCCCCAACGAGTGCAACTGGAACTACTGGAGTGCAACTGGACTACTGGAATGGGGTATGTGCTCTGCTGCAATGCGTGGTTCAGGGTGGCCTTATAGTCACCACAGATGCACATGGACCCATCTGGTTTCACAGGAGTCACAGTTGGGATTTCCCATCTTGCATGGTCGATTGGCTCTAGCACCCCCTGTGCGATGAGTTTGTTCAGCTGGTCATCAATTTTTGGCTTTAACGTAAAGGGAATGCATCTGGCCTTTAGCCTGATGGGGGCTATGTTCAGGTTTAGGCTAAATGAGATAGGGGTCCCCCGGTACTTGCCTAACGTCCCATCGAATACATCATTGAACTCCTCCATCAGGTCTTTTTCCCAGTCTGTCACGGTGACGCTGTTGATTCCTGTCACTTCGATTCCCAGGGGCGTGAACCATTCTAAACCAAGAAGGCTGGGGCGGTCTCGGTCAACGATGGTCAATGGAAGAATTTCAGTGTGTTTCTTAAATTTTACCTTGAAATGTCCCAATCCAACTACCGGAATCTTGTTTCCTTGGTAGTCTTTTATCGTCAGGCTTTGCTCTTCGAGTTCTTTTTGTCGTATGTCTGGTATCAAGTTTTTTATCATGTTCCATGATACCATTGACAGATATGAGCCGGAGTCTACTTCCATTTCACATAGCTCTCCTTCTATCCTGACATTTATTCGAACCTTCTTAGTATCAGTTGCTCTGGCATTCCCAATAATAATCGTCTGATGTGTTTCTTCCTTCTCGTTGAGTCACTGACTTCTATTTTCCCAGCTCCAATGACTTCCGGTTGACTTCTTAGTTCTGGGGGAGGTACTGCCTCGTCTTTTTGGACTATAGCTCTTTTTGTTTTGGCAGACCCTTGCAATGTGCCCCCGTTTTTTGCAATGTCTGCAGATGGCATCCAGAAATAGGCACTCAGAACACGGGTGATTCCCTACACATCTGGCACACTGAAAATCAGGTTTTCTCCCTCTTCTTTCTCACCAGTTCTGCTCTGACTGGAGTCTCTTTACCTCTTCATCTTCTTCCTCAGAGTTGGTTGATGACTCGATGTCTTCATGGTGGGTGGTTGTAGTAGTATGTTTCTGGGTACCTTCCGCTTTCATTTCTCTGCTCTGTTGGCCGTATTCATTTGCTTCATTTTTGCCGCAGATTTTTTTGCTGCCTCAGCTCTGGTTGCTTCAGCGATGGCTTCATTTACAGTAATGTTGGGTCGATTGAGCAGTTTGCTCTGCAGGGTAGCATCTCTCAATCCGAGGACTATGCAATCCCTCATGGCTTCATCCATGTTGAGGAACTCGCATGCCCCTCCAATGTCCCTTAGTGCTGCTACGAAGTCTCCAATACTCTCGCCTTCTCGTTGATTCCGTTTATGAAATTCGTGTCTTCAAATGAGGTTGAGGCACGTAATGAGGCGCATAAACTTCGAATGAGGCACGTAATGGTTTCTCAGCATTTGGTTCAGGTCTGGCCATGCCATCTGTTTGACATCATTTGGTTTCGCCAATGCCTTCGCCATTTTAAAGATGGTCGGACCGCAATGAGCCAGGAATATGGCTCTCTTCCTCTGGTCTGTGATTCCTTGTAGTTCATTGCTTTCCAAGAACATCAGGAACCTGTCAATATATGATTCCCAGTCTTCTTCGGCTGGGTTAAATGGTGCGGGTGGTGAGTTGTTGCCGGCCATCTGGTTGATTTTTCGGCTTCCATTTCCACGTGCTTATGGTCTTTGTTCCTTCAATCCCATCCTTGTAACCAGTGTTCTATCACCAGAACAAAGTAGACTCGAGACCGGAGTTGAGTTCAGCTCTTTATTTAACTGTCAGTAACTTCAACTAAAGTCGAGCTGCGGCAGCCCCCTTTATAGCGGCTGCTCACGGCTCGCAACCAATGGCATTTATTTAAAACTCCCGCCGCTTAGGTGGCCAATCAGAATTGTTGTTATCTACCAATTGCTAGGCAGTGGTATCTGTCCAATCGGAATGCAGTATTACGAGTATGCAAAACAAGTATATTACAAAATAAATTCATTACACCATTTTTAGTAAACTTCTTTCAGATAAATTCCTCATTTCCTTCTTCCGTTTGGACAGGGAATCTGCTACCCCCTATAATTAATGCTAAATCTTGCATGGCTGCCTGTAGATTATGACAATGGATTACATGAGAATTTTATTATAATTAATAGCCCAGTCTTGTTGCTATCTGTAGCGGCTAGTGTTTTCTTGCCTTTACATTACTTTCTGCTTCACTATTTATGGTACTATTATCTGGGCATTTAGTTTTTTAAAGATATTTTAAATGTTTGGACTTCGGCAGTAATAAATATGTCTAATCAAATCCAGTCTAAACTAATTTCTGAATAAGCAAGTTGGTATGTCAATTTATCTTGTTCTTTTTAAAAATCCTCTTAAATATGTGTAACTCCCTAGGAGCCACAGAATCAAGAAAAAGGATTGGAAGATTATCTTTGACAGGTTTTAGTATATTTTGACATGTTAATAAAAATCACAGGTCACATCTCTCATCGCAAGCCAACAAGCATGGTTTCTTTTCTCAGCGCTAACTGATAAATCAAGCGAACCAAAACAATGCCCTGAGTTTTCGTAAATTTCTGGCATAAAGCCAACTGCATAGAAAACAGTTTATCAAAGAAGAAATCAAAATGACACAATTACCAACAAGTTTAGAATTAAAGTAAATTATTTCTAGAAAGTAATCAGAAACTCTCTTAGTCCAAACATATAGTTTAAAAAATTAACATAGGGAGAATGATGGCCCATGAGATAAAAGCTGCAGAGATGAAGGTGTAGGGAGAAATATTTGAAATTTGGGTTAACTGAAACATAAAGAAACAAGATTTGCCATATCAAGCGAAGCCAAATTTGAAATCTCTTAATAGTGGTGGGCGGTGAGAGAAAGTCAAGGGAATCATTTGGATGCCTGGTAGTGAAGTAGGGCTTGCTGGGAGGGTTGATGGGCCCTTGAAGACCTGCTGAGATGGAGAGTGGGGAGTGCAGTTTTCCTCATGGTCTGCAGATATCCTCATTTCCCCCTCTACCAGTAGCAGACGGTTCTTTGGGTCAGCCAAGGAGAAGGAGGAGTGTTTTCTGATGCTCCCTGCAATGCAACATAAATGCAGGAAGTTGCAGGGAGTTGGAAGTCCTTACCTTCCCACTGCTTTTTTGCCTGCCTTTGGTCATTGTTCCCCCTCTCCCCAGCAAAGCAGTAGCAGTTCTGCAGGTCAGCCAAGGATGATGAGGAGTGATTTCTGATGTTTTCTGCTAGCTTTCCATAAGCATAGTCACTGGGGAAGCTGGCAGGAAGGCAGTGGTTGCTCCTGCTCCCACTGTTGTGCCTATTCAGCTGGTGGCAAGGCTGACTGCAAGCTGTAACTGACTGTTCTGGAATAGAGGCTAGAATTTAAAATCTGTTAATGATGGTGGGTGGCAAGGAAAGATGAGAGAGCAATGTGGATGCTTACTGGTAAGGTAGAGCTGGCTTGGGGGGTGCTGATGGTCAACAGGTGAGCCCTCTTCCTCTCTGGAAGGAGAGGGCCCTTGAAGGCATTCCAAAATGGAGAGTGGGATTTAGTTTTCCTCATGGTCTTCATTTGTTCACAGCCTCCATCAGCAAATGTAATATATAATATAATGTCAATTTGTCAATATAATGTCAATTTGGAGCATGTCCTGTGCTGCTTCCTTCTATGCTCCACTAGAAAGATCTCAGTTTTTCACATTCCAATTTTTACTCCTGGTACCCACCCCATGGTTGATCTCAATTATGCCTTAAAGTACATAAAGCAATAGCACTGCACCAACCATGTAAGTTGTTTCCTTCTCACATCTTTACATTTCATGACTGAAAGGACATGTCCACACATAACACTTGGGCAGGTGTCTGACGTACCACAAATATTATTAGATAGGGTAGCCAATTGACCAGCAGAGATCCCATATTAATCACTTTTAGCAAATCCTGAAGGCTGCCTGCAATTTAGCAGTTCGAATCTCACAAAGGTTGACTCAGCCTTCCATCCTTCCAAGGTTGATAAAATGAGGACCCAGATTGTTGGGGGCAATATGCTGATTCTGTAAACTGCTTAGAGAGAGCTTTAAAGCACTGTGAAGGGGTATATAAGTCTAAGTGCTATTGCTCTTAAGGTTACTTTTTACATTCATCTGTTGGTTGACATCATCCCAAACTCTTTCTGAATATCTGAAACATCTTGAGATGAGCTCTCCTGTGCATTCACAATCATGTTGTGTTAGGCCATGATTTGTTTACTCATAGTTAATTGAACAAGCCTCAAATGGGTGGCATCATTTACTGAACTATGCCATAAAGCATGAATTATAAACTATAATGGCTGGCTTGCTACAATGCAATAAACCATAACCAAAGAAACCATATTAAATTTGGCATAGTTCACAAATGCAAATCACATTGTTGAATATGAACAAGATTTTTTTTTCTCATTCTGTGTAGATTGTGTGAATTCTACGACTTCCTCTGACGTCAAACACCAACTTTCTTGCAATATACTATGGTGGCGTGATCTAGCAGAGTAAAAATATTGACAGTTCGGTGGTTTTGTGAATAGTGCTTCTCTTTAAACAATGTCTCACTCTTCCTTTTTCTGCCCAAAACCTTTATTCAATAAATGTTTTTTTTCTTTAGAAGCAAAATAATAGATGTGCGATTTTCTTTCAAAATAATTTTAGAGATTTTTTTTTGTAGAAAATGCACAGCATTTTATTCCAATTTTCAGCACCAAGATGGAATTGAGTCTCTTTGACCCCAAAGATACTTTAAAAGCACTTTATAGTGGGAACTGAAATGGTTTGAGGCTTGATAAACCACAGAGAAAACTTGGTCAATTCTTGCCTGTTTAAATCTGATATTTCTCTAAAGACGCACTTACAAATAATCCTGAATTTTTAATGAGATATATTTTACTGCATTTTCTCCTGTTTTTGCATGATTTATGCCACTCTGAGGGACTGAAATGTAGAATTACGAATCTTGTAAGATAGGGGTTGCACATAAAAACACTGGAAAGCCAGTTGGCTGTTTCTACTTGACTGAATTCAGCAGCAATTTAAAATTCATAAATTACTGGTTGAAAATCTGGATTAGGGAGATACATAGCATCCTAGATGGTGCCGAACCCCACTGGTATGTTTCTGCTCTCTTCTCAGCTTATGGCAAGTATATTTTAAAACTTCAATATACGCTGTTAAACTTAGTTAAATCTCAGCTACACATTTGTTACTCCAAGATGGAAAAAATAAAATAAAAGTGTAAACATTTCAAGGTTAATCTGATCTACTGTAGGTGAAAAGTTAATCACTAAAGAATGAAATCTTATTTTCTTGAATATAGCTTGGACTTTCTTTCGCCATAGGGCCAATGCTAATCAGCTTAAGATATTATCTTTATAATAATAAAACTTCAACAAATCCCAGCGTGGGTCTGTGAGTTGTATGTGCAACAAGTACAGATGATTGTATCAGCGATGGGGTGATACTATTAATTTTCCTATGTTCACTGAACAATAACGATTTGCCAAACCTTTTTCAAATTGAGTTTGCCAATTTATTTTTGATTAACTGGATATGTTTTCCTTTTTTTAAAAAAAAATTAAACATGTGGCCTTATTCAGCACTGCTTGGTTGCATAGGGATTTCTAATACAATTTGACTGAGAAAAATCATGGTCAGAGAATATAATTGCTCAGTTAAAGCAAGTTGCTGACTGCTAAAATTTTGTTTAAAAATGGACTTCTGCTGTGAGGATGATAAACTAAGAAATCTGATTAAACTCTAGGTGACAGCTTGGTCATTCTGTAACATTCAGAATTTATTTGCTGGTTTTTGTTTTTGTTTTTGGTTTCCTTTCTACCTCTCCTTTAGCAGGAATAGAGGAAGGATTAATGACAGACTGACAGGCCCGCAATCTTATTCTTTAGTTTAGATCCGTTTCATCAGTTCCGTTTACAGAATCTAGATTATGATTGTCATATGTTTCTGATCCCGGGAGAATCTGTGGAAATCATGTTTCAATTCTTTTGATTTGGTGAGGTAACAACCAGTTTCATTTGAATATTCAATGTAGCATCTCCTTTCACATCATTCTCATAGCCATCTCTTTTAGATATACTTTCAAATTGAGCTCAGTCCTGTCCAGTAAAGCTTGTTTGTTTTCCATATCATCTTTCTATCTATCTATAATGGAAGACATTTTTAAAAATAACTTTGTTATTTTTAAGTAACATTGAGTCCTTTTTTCATAAATATCCCCAAACAATAAAAGTCCAACATTAAGAGTATTTGGCTTCATTCTGTATTAGTAAGTCATTCAATAAATCAAATAAAAGAGCTTTTCTGCTTTAATTGTAGTCTTTAATTCCTTTTTGTTTCCACTAATGTCCAACCTTCAAATTCCTGTCTTGTTATATTTTAATGTATTCAAAACAATAGAATTTTCCCACAGGAAGGATACTTATAATTAATTTCAAAATCTTATTTCAAATCTAATCAATGCTATAACCACCCTTTTATAATTCATCCCCTCTCCCTCAAAAAATAATTGTTTTAAATCCTTAAAATTGTATAAAATTTATTTCACCAAGGGTTGAAGAAAACTCACCCAGTATAGTAAAACTTGCCATTATAGAGTTTCCTAATACAATCAATCAATCAACCAACCAATCAATCAATAGATAAATAGATAAATAAAAATAAATAAATGAATGAATGAATAAATAAACAAACAAATAAATAAAAAGCCATTTCCAAAGATGATTAAGAAATAAGGTATGCAAACACTGTGTCGTTTTAAAATGTACTGGGTCACAATATAAACTATGGTGACATTCCCTTGTCTCCCAATGCTTACCAGGAAATTCTATTTTGCAATCTGCTCAGGGAGAGCAGCAGTATGGAATGGATGTGGCTGATCCCAGTCCTATCCTTTGTCTGGAGTGAGTCACAAAGAGTTGGCTTTTTACTCTGGCTCTTCATTCATCCAGGGTTATTGGTTCCATTCTCTGCAGAGCTTTTTTCAGTTTGCCCCTTCTTCCTCAGAAATCAAACTGGGGCATATCTATGGAGATTCTCAATCATCCAGGTCAAAGATATTTTTCCAAAAGGCAACTGGGTTTTCTTATTTTTTTTTCCTTAAAAACATTTTGCTTCTTCATCCAAAAAGATTGGAGAAGTAAAGAAGCTTCTTAGATGAGAAGTGAAATGTTTTCAAGGGAAAAAAATAAGAAAGTCCAGTTACCTTTTGGAAAAGCATCTTGGAGACAAACTGGAACATATTTGAAAAAGTGGCTCTTCCTACTCTTTTCTTAGGTGAAGGTCAAAATTCTGATCTGGCTAGATCTAAAACTCCTTTTTTTCTTAATTTAAATTAAATCATTTCCCCTGTTTATTATAATCATTGTTTTCAATAAAAGGCAAAGTATAGGACAGGTGTTTTGTAATGGAGATGAGCATGAAAGGTAATGAAGAGTTGAAGTCACATAGTAGCTAAGAGCAAAACTTTTGCATCTTTTCTGTCTTCTGGAAGGCTGCAGAATTTAGGACTTTCTATCCCATCATAGGAACCTGAAATGGTTAATTTCTTTTGAATGTAGCATGAGTCATCACATAAATGGGACCATTTCCTTCATGCTACTTGAAAAAAAGAAATGTCTTCGTAATATGGACATTGGACATGATGTCTACCGTAATAGGCATTGCAGAACATTAGGTTCAAAGACATTTAAACGATCACTAGTCCAATTTCATGCCCAGAACAGGATTCACTAGAGCATCTTTGACAGATGATGACCTAGCCTAGGTTTGAAGGCCTCTAGTGAAGGAGAACTCATCACACCTTATGGCAGCCTGTTCCACTAGCTGGATTTCTTTTTCTGATGTCTACCATAACATTATTTTATTATACTTTTAGCCCATTAGTTCTGTTCATAGCCTCTGGAGTGATAGAGAACAAATCCATTCCTCTTCTGTGTGACTATGAAGAGCCACACAGATAATCTCTGGAGAAAATGTGGAGTATCAGTTACAAAAACACGTTTAAGTCTAGGAAACAAAGAAAACATTAGAAAGAAACTCAGACTGGTTCTGTGTTAATTCAACTCCCTGGATATGAAATGGAAGGAAAAACAGCCCAGCTTTCAAAATTCTATTAATATAGCGTATATCAATAGAGCTTGAATCATTCCCGAAGAGGCTGTTTAGTGACCTGGTCTACCTCAAAGGGATGAAACACTTGAGATATTTAAAGACTATTATCATAATTCACCTCAGGTGTCTTTTCTAAACATACCCAGATCCTTTAACTGTTTGTCCTAGAGCTTGGTTCCATGTCGATAGTGCTCCTCTGAACTTGATTGAACTGCCCATTATGAATTGAGGTCTCCAAAATTGGACACGGTCCTCCGAATGTGGTCTGACCACAGTAATGTGTAATACTTCAAAACACCATTTAGCTTTTCAGCAGCTTCATCACATTCCTAGATGATATGTAATTTGTGGCCAGCTAGAACATCCAGATCTCTTTCAGTACCTTATATTTTTTTCAGCCTTATCGAAAATGTTTACATTTCTCTGTGTTAAATTCTGTTTGATTTGTTTCAGCCTATCTATAACTGTTGGAATCACCTTTTATCTAAAGTATAGTATTAGCTGTCCCTCTAACATTTTTGTGTCGTCTGAACATTTGTAAGAGCCCCTTTAATTCTGTAATCCAAGACTCTGAGCAAAAAATTGAACAGCATGGGGCCAGGAGGCAGCCCTGTGGCACTCCACTTGACACTGAATAAGCATTCTTTGAGTGCCAGCATTCAACCAATTTTGTGCTTATCTAAGTGTACTATCATTTAGTTCTATCATTTTATGGAAGAAAATATCACAAGGTGTTCTATTTAGGGCTTTCCTGAGATTGAGGTATGCTATGCCTATGGCATTCCTCTGATTTACTAACCAAATCACTCAGTCACAGGAGGAGATAACAAATTCCGCACCATTTGTTTGCGACAAAGATATGTTGGCTCCTGTTCACTGTAGCATATCTATCCAAGTCTTCACAAACATGCTGCTTGAGATTCTGTTCATGGACCTTGTGCAGGATGGATGTCCAGGTGATAGATCTGTCATTTCCCAAGTCTTCCCTTTCCCCCTTTTTGAAGATGGGAATGGTGTTGCTCTCTTCTAGTCTTCTGGTTGACTCAGCTGTCTATTCTTCTGAGGTGGGTAAAATGAGGACCCAGATTGTTGGGGGTAATATGCTGACTTTGTAAACTGCTTAGAGAGGGCTGTAAAACACCGTGAAAGGGTATATAAGTCTAAGTGCTATTACTATTCTGGCACCTCACTAATCTGTCTAAAGTTCTAAAAAATTACCCGTGAGGGTTGTGCAATCTCTTCTGATAGTTTGATCGGGACCTTAGGTTAATTCATCTCATCCTGAACATTTGAATTCATTTAAATTAATGAAGCTTCCCTTACTTGTCTACCCAAAGCAACAGTGTTTCTCCCTATGGCATATGCATGATCAGCTAGGATTCCATTACACTTTCTGAGCATAGAGAGACCCAAACTAGGAGATCAGAAGTTCTGCCCTCTATCATTGCCCAAAATTAACTACTTTCTCTTCCTAACTGACCTACATTTTCTCCAGAGATGGTATTCAACAGGTTCTGACCAGTTCTGGAGAACCGGTAACAGAAATTTTGAGTAGTTCAGAAAACTACTGAAATACGACCTCTGACTGGATATTTTACAGTATCTTTCCCCTGCCACGCCCACCAAACTGCACCCACAGAACCGATAGTAAAAAATTTCAACCCCACTGATTTTTTCCGGCTTTCGGTTTATTTCTAATATATCTGATAAGCCCTTGTATTATGTTCAGCATCTCTCAGGTCATTTTGAGTTTTATTTGACTGTATTATGGCAAAAATTATCTCACAAGTAAACTAACAAACTGAAAATGGTCAAATGATAGTCTTGAAGGTGTTCAAAAGGCAACTAGGTTTATGTTTTCCCCCTCCACCCTTGAAGAAAAAGAAGACACTTCATTTTCATCCAAGATGCTCCATCAGTTCTGATTGGATGGGAGGGGTATGTGTGAGAGGATGGAAGGATTAGTTCTGACAGGACAGATCCAAATGATAGTTTTATTAGTTCAAAACTAGATCCTTCCCATTTTTTGTCTTTCTGTAAATATTATTTGTGATGGGCGATCTTGGGCCAGTCCCTCTTTCTCAGCACAACCCATCTCACAGAGCTGTGGTAGGAAAAATAAGAGGTGGAATATGTTCACCACCTTGATTTATTCGTAAAGATAATAAAGTGGGATATAAATAAATGAAATTAAAAACTAAAATAAATATCTTACTTCATAGAGTTGCCAAACAGGAGATGGATCTTACCAGTTGGGAAATACAATTTTAGAATATGCTTTACACGTCATCCTCAAGTTAAAACCATTCATTTAGTGACTGCTCAAAGTTACAAAAGATCTGAAAAAGGTGACTCATGACCATTCTTCATACTTATGACCATTGGAGCATCCCAATGGTCACATGATCAAAATTCAGATGCTCGGCAACTGGTTCATATTTATGACAGTTGCAGTGTCTTCAGGTCATGTGATCCCCTTTTGCGATTTCCTGACACGCAAAATCAATGGGGAAGCCAGATTCACTTTACAGTTGCCTTCCTAACTTAACAGCTGCAGCAATTCAATTAATAAATGTGGCAAGAAAGATTATAAAATAGGGCAGAAGTCACTTAACAGCTGTCCCACTTAACAAATTAAGAAATTTGGGCCTCAATTGTGGTCATAAATTGAGGACTACCTGTATATTACTAGGGACATTTTTGCAAGTAATCTGGTCCCTCTCATCTTTTTTATTATGTTATGGTTTTTTATATATATATATGTGTGTTTATATGTGTGTGTGTATATATGTGTGTGTGTGTGTGTGTGTGTGTGTGTGTGTATAGACGAACCCAATACACAAGCCTGATGATGGCAGATGAGATTCTGCCAAAACATTGCTACAATTTTAAAAGCACAACTATAATGATGTAGGAAAATAAGCTGAATACCATACATATACATGTATATGTATATATACACACACACACACACACACACACACATACACACACACACACACACACATACTTTGAACATCACTTGCTTACCCAGTTAGGGTGATTTAACATCTTTAGATTTTTATATATGGGAATATTGGCAGAAGAAGGCCATTCTGATGGCTTCCCTAAAGACAGGGATTTTTTTTTCCCGATACCAGAGGCTGTGTAACAAAATTCTTCCTTTGTCTGCAAGCTTTATACACACAAAGGGAGAAAATCACCTGCTCCCCTCAAACAGATGCCAGGCAAGGGAAATTATTTCTGGCATCCATTCCTGCTTCCATTCCTCAGTGCTATACCTAACATCAATAGACAACTGTCTACAGTGATGGAAATAAGCACACTCCTCTGCAAGTAGGAATTGAAAAATTAATCTCAAGTGGCCCATTTTCCTCTTATTTCAAACAAGTGGCTTCCTTCTGATTCTGAAGAAGAAATAATCAGCTTCTTGCTTTCAAGATTTCCACAGAGCTCAAGGGAATACTGATGGAAGCACCTGTCACATATATTACTATTACTAGATTTCTAATTGCCTGAAGCATGAGACCGAGGTGATTATGCATTTCCTATAGAACCAAACAATTTTTTTCCTCGCTTTCGTTATTGCCTTTGATGTTTCATTTAAAGTTCCAACTTGGCGCATGATTTAATGTGTTTTGCCATTATCTTTTAACTTTCAACATGTGGCTTTGTAGTCCTAATAAAACTGATTTATTTCACATATTTCATTTGCAGGCTATGCCTATATATTTAGAGAGGGGAAAAATGAGGTGGGGAGAAAAGGCCGGCTTGCTGTGGAACAAAGGATCTAAAGTCATCTACCTTCCCACAAAAGTCTCCATTCCCAATCCAGTCCCAGCATGTATTTTTAGAAAATAAAATGGCAATTGACTACATTCTGTATTTTGAAATGGGCCCAGTTGCTCAGGAAAGTGATAAACAGTGGTGGAGGAAGGAACATCCCAGGATACTAGTGGAAATGGCAGGAAGCAGCCTCGTCAGTTTGTTTTCTGTAAAAATTGATTGTTTCATGACAAGCCATGCTCAGAATAGACACGATTTATGAAGAGCCTCCGGAGGCAACCATTTTGTAGCAAGACTGCACATAACACAATCTCAACATTGCAAATGGGAATAGATATTGCAAGACAATCCAGAAAGATATCAAAGAATGGTAAGCTAGTGTTCTATCGCCAGGACAAAATGAACTCAAAGACCGGAGTTGAAAACAGCTCTTTATTAGCAACCAGTAACTTCAACTAAAGTCAAGCCGCGGCATGTATTTAAACTTCCCGCCGCTTATGCGGACAATCAGGAACAGTTGTTCTTAACCCATCGTTACGCTGTTTAACTGACCAATAAGAATGTAGTATTTGAAGACTGTATTTGAATACACTACACCCCTCCCCTCTTGGTTCACTCCAACGTTATGTAACGTAATCACGCAGGTAGGCAGGGCTTCTGTGAGTCCTAGTTGACCTGCGCAGTTCAGTCTCTGTGCTGGTCTCCACCGGTTCGGACAGGCCTGCTGTCCGTCCCGCTCTTCTCTTTGGAACCTCCTGGAAGGGTGCCTCAGCCATGCTGCTCCCGCCATGCCTTGTTGGGTTGATTGGACGGGCGATGTGGTCTCCCGGCATTGTGTGCAGGCAGGTAGAGTCGGCTTGGCTGTTTCTCTCCCGGAGTTCCCTCAGCTCTTTTTTTTCAGAATCTTCTACTCGTAAGTAATTTTTATTTTTTTCTGGGTTCTCAGTTTCTGGTTGGTGATTTGTAATTGGACTTTTTTCATTTCCTTTAGCATTTAGGGGTCCCCCCCCACTCTGGTTTTTTTATCAGTTTCTGGGGGTGCTTGGGGAAGTGTGTGTTCCATGTTTCGGGAAACGTTGGTGTTTCGTTCAATGTGTTGTGATCTTAGTTGATCGATGTGCCATTTCCACGCTCTGCCATCAGTTGTTTCCAGTCAGTATGAGCGCGGGCCTGTGATTTGTGTGATTGTTGCCAGTAACCACAGAGGTTCTCTGGTAAGATTTTTAGCATAAACTAGGTCGCCTGGTAAAAAGGAGAGGTACTTACTGGAAGAGTCTGGTGGTTTTTCGAGGTTGTAAGTGGGGTGCAGTCTGTCCAAGTAGGAACGCAACTTCCTTCCCATCAAGAGTTCAGCTGGGCTCTTGTTTGTTGTCATGCATGGGCTTATGTGTTGTATGGAGAGCATGGTATTGATTTTTTTATTGCATGTCATTTCCTTCCAGCTTTTCTAATGCTTCTTTAGTGTAACGAACTATTCGTTCCGCTCTTCCATTTGCCGCCAGATGAGCCGGCGCTGTCAAAGCGTGTCTTATTCCTTGTTCTGGCAGGAATTGTTCAAAAGCCAAAGTTGTAAATTGTGGCCCATTGTCCGATACTACTACATCTGGTAGACCGTGGGTGGCGAAGAGTTTTTTAAGTTGTTTGGTGACGGCTTCTGTTGTTGTTGAAGTCATGATGATGACTTCTAACCAGTTGGAATAAGCATCTACAATGATCAGATAAGTATATCCCTTCGTGGGGCCGGCGAAGTTCATATGGACTCTTGACCAGGGGCCTCTGGGTGTCTCCCAGTCAAGGACCGGTGCTGAAGGGGGAGTGGGTCTGGATGACTGGCACTTGTTACATGTTTTGACCCAGGTTTCAACGTCTTTATTCCTGGCCACCAAACATAGCTTCTGGCCAGGGACTTCATTTTTACCATGCCCGGGTGTCCTTCATGTAACATGTTTAGCATGTCTTCTTGTAATTTTTTTGGAACAAAAAAATGCACCCTTTTTCAATTTCATTTAATTATCCAGTTTAATTATATCTTGATGCCAAAGCGGGTTTTTCCGATTTCTCATTTATCTCTATTCGCTGTCAAAGTAAGGAAGGAGAGTGAAAGAAAAAAAAACTTTCCCTTTTCACTTTCATTCGCTGCTTCTGAATCTTCTTTGGGAGCGATGTATCTTTTTTAAAATTTAAATTCCAGGATACCTTCGTTGTTGCTTCTTATCCCGGTCAGCCAAAATTTTCACTTCTTAACTTCCTCCTGCACTTTCTTTTCCAGATGAGTGCTTCTTTGAGGTGGCCATTTCTGACAGCCGCTCATTCGCCTTTGGGAAAGGGAGTTTAGCCAGCTGGGGAGGAAAGATGTGGCTTTCCTCGACCCTGCTGGAATCTCCCCCCTCTTTGCCACCTCTACGGGGTGGCTTAGCCCCAAAGCCAGACTGGCTTGGGATGCTCCAGCGGCGAGCGCAGGCAGAAACCATGCACGATCGCAGATTCCTGCCTGCCGCTGAAGCCCTGCAAACCAGAAGCCACCATAACTCTCTTCTTTCTGTACACAATCCTTTCTAAGCCATAAATAGAAAGTTCATTTTTTTCTGTTTATGTATAAAGTCCATAGGCAATTCCCCTATACAGGATGGCCTAGCTACATTTTCATGGGAAATACAATTCTATCATGAAATGGTAATTAAAGAGCTCATCTCTGTTTCACCAGGCCTGGGCTTCAGTGTTTGTTTGTGTGTTTGTTAGGAAGCTGCGCCACCACTTTCAGTAATAAGAGTCGATGGTCAAGTCCCGGGAAAATCCGGAGATTCAGGGAGTTCAAATGAGTATAAAGATTTATTGCAAGCTTAAGAATCTACAAGAATCTGACCAACTGGCCGTTAAGGGAAATGCACAGCAGATAAGAGAGGGATTAAAAGTGGACTGAACCTAGATTTCTTGTGAGCATGAAGGCACTAATGCTGATAACGTGCTTGACCTCACCCCCTCAGGTTCAGCCTTGTCATCTCCTACAGTCAAGTTGCTTAATGTGAGACTAGTTAAGAAATCCATCTAGGATCCCTGGGCACCATGAAGCCCATTTCCTGGTATGTTCTTGTCTATGAGAACTTAGGACTGACCTGCAGCATAATGATATCCTTGTTAATTGCCCTCCTTACAAGATGATGGATACAAAATCCTGGTAAAACTGGTAAAACTCAAGGAGTATGCTGGTTCTACCAGCATTGCTTCCACCATGTCAGCCCTTCAACATAGGCCAGACTAGGAAATCAATGCTATGTATGTCGGTATTGCTTTTGTAAAGCTTTAGTAACAGAACATTGCAAGACTGAATGCGATTCCCCCTCACACACTTTATCTTCATGTAACCTAGGGAGGTGTTGCCTGAGATATGTAATCATGTTACATGCTTGGCCTGGGCTCAGACCTCTTTTATCTTGGCATTGCTTTGATAGTGTCTCTTCTGCCTATCCATCAAGGCCATTCTGTCTGCTCTCTGTACCCCTCTTGAATATCCCCAGTTTGCATTACTGAAACCAGGCCAAATTCTTGAATTGCATTGCTCAGTGCAGGAAAAATATGCATCCCTGAATCGTGGCAAAATAATTGTGTGTTTAAAAAAATCCCCCCAAATATCACCCCTGTTATTGGTGATGTCCCTCCCAGTCTTCTGTGGTGATTACAAAAGGGTGATTACTTTTAAAAAATTCCCACTAGCTCCTCCTGGGATATAAGGCAAAGCAATTACAACCCGAGCCATCCCCAGCCTCAGAAATCATCAGAAAAGGTCTCCTGTCAGTCATGGTGTTGTTTTGGAGGAATGACTGCTTTATGGCCCATTTCCAGAGTAATGTTCATGTTCTGCTACAGATAAATGGCACTTGATGCCAGAGGCCCATAGGCAAACTTGACTTAATAACATCCAACTCTTTTCTTCCTCTCAAATGACTTTTTGACCAACCACCCAAAGCCTGATCTGATAGCATTTCCATCTGCAGGGAAGGGTAGTTTTAAGACCTAAAGCATTTCATTATATCTATAAAGGCACATGTTAGGGAATAGCCCTCACTGTTTCTTTGTTGAAACAAAGACAAAAATGACTTTCACCTTCCTAATAAAAATATTACTTTAAAAAAAAATAGGTTTGCATAGTGCTAGTATGTGGAGAGATAGTACAACTACTTTCCATATTGTGATGTCTGTCCAGCTTTTTAATATTTTAATATTATTTTTTAAACTCATAAGGTAAGAGAAATAATATCCGGTCTTGTAAAAAGGTACAGTAAAGGTTGTGATCATTATTTCTCCTACAGAAGGGAAGTGACAGGTACTTATTACTTCAGTACAACCATATTTCATCTAACGATCACAAAAACATCAATAGTAGAGGTGTGCAGGATTCAGGCCCCAAAGTGGGAAAAGACACTTCAGATCTGGTATGAAGGTGTTCATCACAGATGCAAGCACTTATACTCTCCTTCAGATTTACATACTGGAAATGGCTAATCATTATTCAGGTTTTAGGAAGGTAGAGGTTGGTGACCTTTCCTGATAATTTGGATTACAGATAATTTTCAACCGTTCAAAGTTAAACAACACTGGAAAAAGTGGCTTATAACTATTTTTCACACTTACGGCCGTTGCAGCATCCCCACAGTCATGTGATCAAAATTTGGACACTTGGCAACTTTTTATGACAGTTGCAGTGTCCCAAGGCCATGTGATAACCTGTTCTGACCTGACAAAGCAAAGGCAATGGGTAAACCAGATTTACTTAACAACCATATTACTAACTTAACAGCTGCAGTGATTCACTTAATAACTGTGGCAAGAAAGGTTGTGAAATGGGGCAAAATTCATTGAACAACTGTCTTGCTTAGCAATGAACATTTTGAACTAATTGTCGTAAATTGCTTGTACTACTTTCATTTGTCTCAGCCATCATGAGCAACAAACAGGCATACGGCTGTTCGTTAGACTGCCCACAATTGATGTAAGGAAAATGTTTCTTTCTTTGAAGCACAAATTTTCATCATCAAGAAAATGAAAGGTCCTATTCTTTTATCCTGAAGTTCATGCTTTAATGACATTTACATTGGATTACTATAATGTGTTCTGGGTGATACTTCTTCGAAGACCAGAAACTTCTGCTAATCTAAAATGATATTGTGAGAGTTTCAAAAAGTGTATGTTTAATAGAAATTATTATTTTGTTAATAAATGCCACATTGGATTATTATTATTTTTTATTGTGGCTCTCAATATCCTGACTAAGTATAGCATGTTATGACTGTTAATAAAATTATGTCAATCTTGTTTGTTCATTCATCAAAGATTGCAGTCGGATATTCACACATAATACCTGGATTCCATTCATAGATTATTAGAAGAATTATTAGGGGAAAAGGTTTTTGATTTAGGATCAAAATGTAGAATGTAGAAGTCCCTCCTCCAAAAATTGGTTTGTTAGTATTCTTTGGGACATTTCTCCTTCTATTAAGTTCTTAACTGACCTGCTTTAGAAAGAATATTTTGTTCATTCTTGATTCTTTCTGGTTCCGATTGTAATTCTTAATTACATGGTTAGATACTGTGGATAGAGACAGATAGACAGACATGTAGTTGTCTTGATAGGTCTATAATGTTGGGAAAGGTGGAAGGAAAGAGAAGAGGGGTGTCAGCTGGTGCTCCATTCAAAATCCAAGAAAGAAATACTTGGACTCCTTTAATCAGAGAAAAGATATCTTTTACTGGAAATCAAGTGGTAGCAACAAAAGAATTCTGAATCTGAGAAAATGGGCGCGTAAATCACATATACAAAGTAATGGCAACGTTCCCACCCCAATAGTTCAATTGGCTCATCCAATTAAAAGTTGTGTATTTCATCATGTGGGCATCTCCAGGTGGTGATGAGGCTTCTGTCCGTTGACCTTGACATAGTTTGATAAAGGGTTGCAGCTGCGCATAGCATAGGATAGAAACCTAAGCAAGAATGTATCCCCCCCAGCTTATACAGTTCTGGTTTGTAACACCTCCAGCTCACTTCCCATTACCATTCCCCAATCCTCCCCCCAATTACTTATGACAGCTGAAAGATGCAAAGCAAAGGGAGAAAAATCTTGAAAGCTGACAAAGAGGGATAACAATAATAGGGTGAATTTACTCATTTACAATGGTGAGAGACACACTGTGGAAAACCTGAAGATTGTGGAGTGATCCTTTTGAGAAGGTCTATCAATTAAGAGCTGAAACCAACTTGATGGGATATAGTCAAACAATATATAGGTAAACAATATGCAACGATTAATTCTCATAAACCATCAATCTAAAAGAATAAAAGAAGGTCATATAGTTGCTTAGATCTTCTCCAAGAATCACAAGAAAGAGAAAAAGTTGTGGAAGACAGTTGCACCTTCAGTGTCAGCACTGACACTAATAAGGATAAAAACCGTTGCATTCTGGAATGTACTAAGGCTTTGCTAAGAACCATTGTAGATATAACAGTTGAAGATGGACTTCAAATCAAACACTTAGCTTTTCAAAATTAAATCCTTTTTTAATTGAACTGAAATGCATTGGCTTAGCTACAAATAGCAAAATGTATAATCTATTATTAAAAAAAAGTCTATTCTGTTTTTTTCCCCATGATAACTTAATTTCATGGATTCTTAGTAACTCTTTAAGCCCTTCATTAGTACAAAACCAAGCAAATTTAATTAATGATTGTAGTTTCCAAGTACCTTTGATTAACTGAAGTCAGTTCATAGTGAGGTAGCTATTCTCTCATTAATGATTCTTTATTAAAATAATATCTGTTCTAGAATTGACTTTAAAAGACAGCATTATTTTCCAAACAGCTTGCATTATTAAAGAAATGATGCTATTTACATTAGAGTATGCAAGAAAAAAACTAATGTGATTTAATTGTTTGGTAAAGCCAAAATATCAGCAGCTATCTAAGACACTGCTATCAGACTGGAAGTCAATTTATGCCAGAATAAAATAAGTAAATTTATTGCATAAATATGAGTTATTTAAAAGGTATTTTTTTAAAAAAATCCAGCTTTGGAACAATGAACTGTGGATTATTATCTATACAACCACATTATATACATCTGTATAATTACAGAAATTCCTCTAGCTGGCAGCACTGCTTAGTATTTGGACAAGAGAATGCCACAAAATCCCAGAGGTTAGCTCGAAAATACAAAATACACCCCACAAGACAGTAGTAGCAAACCTCTTATGTGTTGCTATTTAGAAAACTACAAGGCTATACCAATGAAATCACCAGAAACTGAGTTTGGGTCATCTTTACCTTTAATCAAATAAAAAGTTGCATGAAGATTCATTTTTTAAAAAATGGATGAAATTAGAAAGTTTGCACCATAGTAGAACCCTGAAAAAATAAAGCTTTCACAAAATTTTCAAAAGTTATGCTGTTAAGAAAAGCTGGATTAGGGTACAGGCACAAAACTGGGACCAATGAACAAAATAGCCATGGTATTTTTTATTTTTTTTTAGGGTATCTTTGGAGATTCTCAGTCATCGAGGTCATGGTTGTCCCAAAGGTGCTTTTTCAAGAGGCAACTGGACTTTCTGATGTTTCTTTGACTTCTTGGATGAGAAGCAAAACATCTTCAAAGAAAAACCAGAAAGTCCAGTTGCCTCTTGAAAAAGCATCTTTGGAAAAAAAAAAAGACTTTGGACTCAAGTTTATTTGATTATTTGGTTGATTGATTGATTGAGTTTCTAGGTTACGCCAAAATGACCCTGGTTGATTTCATATTTCCATCTATCTATAATGATACTTATTTGATTCAACCAAATCATTGCAAAATCTGATTTTCTTTCCTGTTTGGAATCTTAAGTAAACAAAAAGTTTGTCATGGATGAACTGCACTATCTTTACATAAGAACAGTTCATCCAAATTCATGCAAAAGGAAGAATCACCATGGGATGATTTATTAATATGTAGGACTGGATAATTGATAACTATTAGGATGAGGCCCCAATAAATAATTCTACGCATTAGAATGTTTTTAGGCTCAGGTGCACTCCTTCTGAAATCTACATATGTTTTATAGCTCTGCAATTAATGTGGTGGGGAAGGGAATTAGTATACAATTTAGTGACTACAACATACAGCTGCAGTTATCTTTTGCTGGTGAACTTAGAGTAAATTATGGATTTAGAATATTGAATATGCCAATAATGCAATATGTAATATACATATTTTTTTTCAATATTCAAATCCCCTAGCTTAATTTTTCTCCGAATGACATAAAATAGGCAACTGCCTGGTAGCATTCTTATTCAAATGCTAAATGAGATCTTTGGGGAAGAGGGACCCATAAGGAAATTAGTGACTCTCTTTAAGCAACTAGACAATCAATCATGCGGATGGCATAACAAGGAAGCCTAACACTGCCCTGCCTCTGGAGTCTCGGATCAACTTCCCTGGGGCATTTCTGGAAGCATCATGAAAATCCACGTAAAGTTAGTTAGAGAGAATATCTGATGTGAGACATGCAGCTGAAGTTCCTTGAATGATACAAGGACCATTTGTGCAGCCACCATAAGCTATTTTCCAATTGCACTTGTCTGCTTTATGCTTAAAAGAAACCCCTACCCTTCAAGGAATGGAGCTACGAATATGCTCACCTTTGACCTGGGAGACAGTTTAACATTTTGATGGCGTTCATTACCAGGTTATCACTGTCTGTGTCCTCACCAATTCTAAGAACGGCTAGAGATGGGAAGTCAGGAGTTCAAGGTAAGCAGTTTGAATGTCAGGATTGCTAACGCATCATTTTAAAGGCGTTGTACTGCAAATAGACTTCCTCTTTATGCTGGGGGAAAAATGGACTGGCATTTGTCACAGCCTAGAACTCTCTTGTATAAATGTCAGTTTAGCAACACCACCACATGTATCACTGACAAGCCCATTTTGCCTATTTCCAAGCAAAAGAGCATTGCCGAGAGTTATTTTGTTATGGACATCTCATGACCATTAAAAGAGACAATAGCAAATACAGGCCTTTGTACCTTGGAAACAAACATTACAAGAGATGGATGACCTATACTAATTGGTTGAGCAACAATACCCAGAGATTAGAAAGATAGTTTTCTGTGGAGGCATTCTGGGTTTATTATTATTCATTATCAACCTGAAACATTTTGGCTCTTTGCAACTGATAAATTAAAGCTAGATTATGAAAGGCAGAATTAGATTAACAGATTCATTGTTGATCAGTAAGGCTGTCTTGGCTGGGGGTAATAGCATTGAAATCCAAGCTATCTGGAGGGCACTAGATTAGGGAAGAATGGTTTATATAATTAATGGCCTAGCGGCTAGTATATGCATTATAACATGGGAAAATCAATCATTACACTGAAATGCCTAAACACTTCAAAGCCAAGATACCCAAAGAACTGAAATGAGCTATATATCCATTCACTTCATGGGGACATAGATTTTTCTGTATACTATCACTTCTGGAAGTTTCTATCACAAATTGCAAAGCATTAATCATGGAAACTGAACCAGTGAATTTTGCTCGGAGTATCTTATGCCACACTCTTACATGGCACTGCTAGCATAAATAAAACCTTTATATGCATGTAGGTATAACTTTGAAAGGCTGTAAATATTACTTAAATGTTATTAATCACATTGTTATATAAACCTGTTAAACACATTTGTCTCTTTAGAGCAGCTGTTTCCAACCTAGTTGCCTTCCATTTGAATTCCCCAGCCAGCGTGACTAAAGCTGAAAATTTGAGGAGTTGAAATTCCCATCAGTCGGCAATCAGATTGAGGCAAGCTGGTTGACAATGGGAGATTGTCTGCTATCAGCATGACTAATCTTAATTGGAAACATCACACAATCCTAACAAATCCTCCCTACAGCATTATCTAGAGAGTTATGTTATGCCTACTTTATAGTATAAAATTTTTGTATATTGTCATCTCAATATTGTACGAATTTGGACTTCCAACTGACATTTTATTTAATGTGATGCTTGTACATAGTAAGATGTTGCTTGTGAAATATGTCAAGGGTTATATTTGGAAAAGGTAAAAAATTAATGTGGGTAGATACGTCTCCCACTCAGAAGGTTGAGAGTTCAGTCTTGGACAGCAACAGGTGTTTCTCTATCAGGGTACAAAGAGAAAATATCTGCTGTGAACTCTGCATAGGCTTCAGGAAAGGGCATCAGGCCAGTAAATGCTCAGGTCCATTCAGTAACCCCAACTCCACCCCAAATCAAAGAATTACAGGATTGTAAAAAAAACAAAAAAAAAAAAGAATTAAAGTGGGTGTAAACACTTCATTCAATTTTTCCTTCATATTCTTTTTTTTAATTTCCACTCCTGTTTTCTGACAAAACCGTAAAACTACTAAATTTAGTTTGATTTTCTCACCACATCCCTTAGACTCTGCCAGTTGTATATTTCATCTGCCATGAAACATAGCAGCCCAAATTTTAAATTTCAGGACACTCTTAGCTGAACAATATAGATAGAACCATTTTGGAGTCTTCGGGGGAATTTCAGAAGTTCAGCTCTTCATAATATAAGAAGCTTTCATGTAGCCCAGGAAGATGACAAGCTACTGTTGTAATTGATTATAACTTGTAGGAATTTGACAAGGAAAAAAAAGGATGCTACAGTACACATCTGATAAAAGGAAGACAAAAGGCAGCTGTTCAGGTGCCCAAAGGTAAGGAATGTTACAGCATGTCAGCAAAGGACTGGCATAAATGATAAGTGGCCCCATTTTCACCCTGACATAAGGAGCCATTAGGAAATGCTTTAGTAAGCAGAAACCTGGGACAGTCCCAGGTGTTAGGATTTTGTTTCTGAATGGACACCTAGGGTCAAATAAATGTTGGCTACACAGATCAGGAGAGAATGAGGAGAAATAAGCAGAACACCAATTATTGTATGAAGACTTCAGTGTGGGTCAAATCCAATTACCTGCCATTGGTAAGAAGGCAGGAACCTGTAAAAAAACTAAGAGGTGTTAGAAGAAGTTTCAGAATTATCAGGAGGAAGTGGGATTTCTTCAAAGAAAACCTTCCTCATTAACAAAAAAGACCTAATCTATGTTCAGTACCTGTGCTTGCATTATGATGAATTCTAGGATGATCTAGTCACTCTACCCCAAAGTTGCCACAATTTCCATTCTTTCAACTATTTAATCCCCATTAGTAAGAATTAAGTTCAGTACAGCTGACCCTCTTGTTCCCTTCTCCACCTTTTGGATGATAAAGATGTCAGCTAAGTACATCAGGAACTGTTTGATCTCCCACTCAGTGGGAGTTTGTCTTTCAGCTGATGTCTTGGTAGTTAAAGTCCCCCATTACTACAGTGGTGTGTTTCCTGTACACCTCAGTTAACTGTTTAGCATGATTAGTTGAGGGGGAGGTCTACAGTACACATCTATAGCAATGTCATTTCTTTTTCCTCTAATATTCACCCAAATATTTTTAAGAAGACTTATATTTTGTAATGTCTATTTCTGTATAATAATTATTTACACACAATATAACTCCTCCCTCTCTTTTGTTGGATCTGTTTATTTTAAACAATTTATATCCTAGCAGTGATCCAATCATGGTTTCTATTCTGCCTCTATTTCAATAATAGCAACAATATCATACCTGTCCCCTTGTACTAGAACAGGGGTGTGAAACACAAGGTCTGCAGGTTGGATCCGGCCCGCGATGTGGTCAGATCTGGCCCATGGGGCAGTCCTGGAAAATGTAAGGTACTTGAAAATCCCAGTTTGGTTATCAACTATTGAAGCTTTTTCTTATCCTATAATATACAAGAAGGAACAAACAGTTAGATATGGGGAAATATTGGATGAAAAGGGTGAACTTAAAACGATGCAAAACTTAGAAGAACAAGGTATAAAGATGAATTGGTTTTCATATGCGCAAATACACTCAAGGTATGTTAAAGATTCTAAAACAGAGAGATTTTATGATAAATTGACTGATTTAGATAAGATTTTGACAGGTACTGATGAAAAAGTGGTTATTTACCGGAAATTAAATTAGAGGAAGAGCAAGTTAAAGAAACAATGATTGCTTGGGGGAAGAATTTTGGATATGGGATTGACTTAGAGAAATGGCAAAAATTGTGGTCTCAAAATTATAAAATGACAATGTCAACAGCATATAAAGAAAATTTGTATAAGATGTTTTACAGGTGGCATTTTCCCCCAACAAGAATAGCAAGAATGTTCAAGAATAAATCTGAAAAGTGTTGGAAATGTCATCAGATACCTGGCTCATATTACCATATGTGGTGGACTTGTGAGGACGCTAGAAAATATTGGACTAAAATTCACATGTGGTTGGAAAAAATGACAAAGAAACATATAGATTTAAAACCAGAGATTTTTTTAATTGTGAATCTTACCTGATACATACAATAAAAATTTGAAATATTTGATTGTAAATGTATTAACAGCGGCTAGGATTGTATTTGCTAAAAATTGGAAGAGTGAAAAAATACCATCACAGGAAGAAATTATTAAGAAAATATTGGAATGTGCTGAAATGAGTAGATTGACATTTGAAATTAGAGAACAAGAAGATAAACAATTCTGTGAAGTTTGGGACCTTTTCTATCAATGGTTAGATAATAAAATATAATAATAGAATATTTAGAACCTTAGGAAACAATGAATACATATTTCCTTTTTTTCTATGATATTATCTTTATAAAATTTTATTAAGATAGACTTGCTATGACTTGATGATTTGCTATAAAATAAATTAAGTAAACTATAGTTATCTCGCTAAAGTATAAATTAATAAAATTATAGTCAAATGATTGTTTAATAATGATATCAGGCTATATAATTGTTGATTGATAATATGAGCTATTATGCAATATAACTACAATGGAGACTATGAAATGGATGCACAAAAAAACGTGATAAATCAACCGATACACTGTCTGTAAACTCATGAAGGAAAGGATGATGTTTTTATGTTTTATGTGTTTTTGTTTGTTTGTTGTTAAAATTAATAAAACTGTTTTCAAAAAAAAAAGAAAATGTAAGGGACTGGCCCACATGGCTTCAGCCTGGTCTACCCAATGCGAAGAGGAAACATCAGGCCAGCGTAGCTTTGGCTCAGTCCACCCAGTGCAAAGAGGAAACATTCCAGCAGTTTGGGGCATGGCATCAAGCTGGCTAGACTCATCCAGTCAGCCATGCCCACCAAGTCGGCCATGCCCAGTGAGTGGCATCAAGCTGGCCATGCCCACCCAGTTGGCCACAGCCCTGATGCGGCCCTCAATGAAATTGAGTTTGATATCCCTGCAGTACCGTATCAGTGCATAGGCATCTGAGTCCTTTAGGGCTAAACCTGCATTTGCTTCCTACTGTTCTCTTGTTTTACACCTGAGTGCCCCTTCCTTCTCACCACTCCCTTCCTCCTTGTTTGTACCAAAGGTGCTTTTTCAAGAATCAACTGGACTTTCTGGTTTTTCTTTGAAGTTGTTTTGCTTCTCATCCAAGAAGCTTCTTCAGTTCTTCAAAGAAAAAACTAGAAAGTCCAGCTGCCTTTTGAAAAAGCACCTTTGGGACAAGCATGACCTGGATGATTGACATCTCCATAGACATTTCCATAGAATCTCTAAAGATATTTATCCTTGTTTGATTTGCTGTCTTGGAGAGAAGCAGCTCGCCTCCTGGAATTGTGAGGTGAACCATCACTAGAGGTGTTCAAGAAACTTTTGGAGAATCAGAGGTGCTTTTTTCAAAAGGCAACTTGACTTTGTTTTTTCTTGAAGACATTTCACTTCTCATCCAAGAAGCTTCTTCAGTTTAGAACAGTTCTCAGCTACTCTTTGGCACAAATGCAGGGAGAAAATACAAAAGCTTATTGTCTATTTCTTCCTCCGCAAGGAGTCTGAGATAATAGCTAAGCAAACAAAATAAAGTTGGATCTAACCCGAGTTTCCTGGGACTAGATATTTATGATGATTTTCCCTCATTACCCTTCATTACCCCTGATTACCCTTATTACCCATGATTACCATTTTTAATGATAATTATTCATATGAACTCAATCACATGAATCGTGGTTAATGCATAGAACTTCACCCCACAGCATTTTACATAGACCACGCATATTATTATGATGCAGAGTTTATTCTGATGAAGAGGAATGCCATCGTTCAGGTCGCTGTGGCTTCGATGCAAACGCGTGTGTTGCGTAGTTGCGACATGCTTCCCTCTCTACCAGGAACCAATCTATAAAACAATGTACATTATATCACTAATTATGTCTCTACTTGTGGTCCAGGTTTATTGGGATATTTGGTATGAAATTGCCTTATCAGTCTATTTTCACACACATCTGCTACTTTCACCCAGGTTGCTTCTGTTTCAGGATATCCTTTCCATCTCACTAAGTATTGTAACACTTTTCTACATATCCACGACTCTAGAATTTTATCAATTTCAGCATGGGTTACATCTTTAGCTATTACAGATTCCTCAAGTTGAGGTATATCAATGTGTTCTACAGGCTTAAGTAAACTAGCATGAAATACAGGATGTATTCGATGTAACCGTGGTGGCAATTTTAGTTTTACTGTTACGGGGTTTATCACTTTCATAATTTGGAAAGGTCCAATATATTTTGGTCCCAATTTTCAATTATTTAGGTGTAATTTTATATATTTAGTTGATAGGTAAACATGATCTCCAGGTTTGAATGCTTTATACTCTTTTCTTTTCTTGTCTGCTTGATGTTTATATTCTAGTGCTGTTTTATTGAGAGTCTCTTTTACTTTATCCCAACTATCCTGAATTTTTTTTGACCGCATTTGGACATTTATGGATTGTTGTTCATCACATTGTAAATCAGGGATTGGTTTAGAGGTTTTACTCCATGTTCCTGATACTCCTACTATATCTGCTAATGATTCATCTACTTCCATAGAAAATGCTGCCTCCGACTTCCTCCTACTCATCTCCCCACAATCTCTGGCACTTGAACTAAAGAAAAATGTGTCTTCCGTTCTAAATCTCCTCCCTGGACTTACTCAAATGGTCGGGAGGGTAGAGTCACAAATGCTTAAGTCACCATACTTGACATGGAGCAGTTCCAACATACTAGCATTTAAACTGGTCGTAGAAGTACTACATTCATCTTCATCAGCAATCCATCATTCTCTTCACTTCTCAAACGTCCCAGAAGTCAGCGGCATAAAAGTAGGAGGTTTCCCTTGGGGGGTTTCCCCTCATATCGTCTCTCAACTCCAATCCTGCTTTCCGTTCCTTCCAGATTTTCAGCCTTACCACAGGCTGAGGCTCCTCTTCACATCTCTCATTATCTGTTTGTCCACTTTCCAAAGACACCACATTATCGTCCAACTGAACTGAGGGCTGCTCAGGCACCACACCAGCCCCTCCAACAGTATTATCCGCATCCACCTCTGAAACATCCTCAAAACCTCCATCAACAGCAGTACCTTCAGTCATAATATCGCAGGTAATGAAATATTCTTGATTAAGAAGTGAAACATCTTCAAAGAAAAGGAGAAACAAAGTCTAGTTGCCTTTTGAAAAAGCATCTTTGGGACAACCAAGACCTGGATGACTGAGAATCTCCATAGATACTGGAGAATTATTTGTCCAGAACAGTATAAGGATTCTTGCCTTGTGTAGGGATTGTATGAGAAAACCTCAAAAGTCTATAATGAATGATTGAATCCATAAAAATGCTAGCTTCAAGTTCTGGTTGTCCTCATCCAAGCAATTATTGACAGAATCGCCACTTTTTTGGTATCACCATCCATTTCCTTTTCTTCTGCCTTTGGGCTCAGTTCCAATTTTGACCTGATAGGAAAAAGGTAAGTGAGGAAATATGTATTTTGAATGGTGTTTGCTCTTTCTTTTTCTGCAGATCACACAATAAGTATCATTAGAAAGCATACCCTGGATCTAGTTGTAAAGTCTATATGTCTGTCTATACATGGGCGTGTATGTGTGTGTCAAGTGTAAGCAACTAGAGTTAGTCATGAATAGCTTACATCAGCAACTTTATTACAAGACTCTCCCCAGACTTCATGCCTTCCCTGGGAACAAGCAGATAAAGTTTCATGGATTTTGGGGGTGATGGTGGTGGTCAGGCTTATGCTTCTTGCAACTGTGTAAGCACTCAAGGCTAATTCCCCACTTGACCCCTCCTTCCAGCCTGACTGGCAGTTTCCCGATATTATATATGGATGCATATGTGTTTGTGTTTATATAAATATATAATTGTAATTTATTTATATATAATTTATTCTTAGTTGTAGTAATGAACTGCTATGCTAACTTATCTGATAATGTATAATTATGTTCTTACCCTATTTTGTATATTACATAGTAATTGTCTCTTAATTGTAGAGGCAGTACTGGTGGAATAGTGTATATATAGCAACATGCATATTGATGTTTGCGGGTCTAGCATTACATTTAAATGTAATAGAGTGTGCTAGCTGCTTTATTCATGTTATAGTAGATGGACTTCACTAGCTGTATTCTACTGATTACAATGCCTACTTTCTCTGTGTAATTTAATATGGTTTGGGACTGAAATAAAGATTTGGACATTACTACAAAGCATGCCTACTCTCTTTTAATTAATTGCAGTTGCAGGGCTTTTCAATATCCCCATTGGCATTATTGGAAAACACATTTCATGGATTTTCTAATAGCATTCCTAACATCATGTCTACAGACTCTGTCAAGGCTAGAGGGAGAGAACAGCCCAATATACAAGACTGCCAAATGAAGCAAAAGGAAGTTTGATAGGCCCAATGCTCTTCAGCATCTTCACCAATGATTTGGATGACGGGATAGATGGGGAACTCATCAAATTTGCAGATGATACCAAGCTGGCAGGAATAGCCAACACTCCAGAAGATAGGCTTAAGATACAGAAGGATCTTGACAGACTTGAACATTGGGTGCTATCTAACAAAATGAAATTCAATGGTGAACAAAGTAAGGTTCTACATTTAGACAAGAAAAACCAAATGCACAGGTACAGTATAAGTGGTACCTCACTCAACAGTAGTAACTGTGGGAGGGATCTTGGAATCCTAGTGGACAATAACTTAAATATGAGCCAGCAGTATTCTGCAGCTGCCAAAAAAGCCAACACAGTTGTAGGCTGCATTAATAGAGGGATAGAATTTAGATCACATGGAGAATTCTCATAATCAACTATAGCTCCACTGCAGAAGAATGGGTTTCAACATCTCCTGATATACCAACTTTTGAGAATCTGCAAAGAATCCTGCTTTTGTTGCCCTTTAATCCTAATTCTCATTTTTTTTCCCCTGTTGTCCTTAACTCTTACTATAAAGCTAAAGATAAAAGTTCCCCCATCCATTCGTGTCTGACTCTAGGGTGGTGGAGCTCATCTCTGTTTCCTCACTGAGGGAACCATTGTTGTCTAAAGACACTTCCGTGGTCATGTGACCAGCATGATTATATGCCAAGATGTATGGATATGCCAAGATGTATGTTACCTTTCCCATTGAAACGGTACTATTTATCTACTTGAATTTGCATGCTTTCAAACTGCTAAGTGAGCAGGAGCTGGGACAAGAAAGAGGAGCTCACCCTGTTGCGTGGTGCTCAAGTCTTGAACCTGGGCTGTCAACTTTCCAGCTGATAAGCTCAGTATCTTTAACCACTGAGCCATCAAAACCCCTTTGTCCTTACGGTAGCAAAGTTTAAATATGTTAACTATGTTGGCTTAGATATACAGTATTTCTTGCTAGACTTGTTTTTCAGAGACTCACATCACTGGAAGGGGCCACCTAGGCTGCAAGTCCAACTTCTGCTCAGTGCATGAATCCAAATTAAAATGTCCCACACAAATGGCAGGCCTGCCTCTGCTTCAGCACTGTCCCTTCCAGTGAAGGGGAATCCACCATTTCTCTAAGTAATTGGCTCCACCGTTAAACTATTCTCACTATTAAGAAGTGTCACATTCAATCTGCCTCTCTGTACATTAAATCCTGTACTCTATTTCCTACGCTGTGAAACAAGAGAGAAAGGGTCTTGTCTTGATCTGCCCCTTCTCTTCATGACATTATTTCAGTACTTGAGGGATGTTATTGTAGCCCCTCCCCCAACATGCATACCAAGTCATATTTTCCCAGGATTGAACAGTTTCTTAAAACTCTCTTTTATAAAATTCAGTTTCTAGACCCCTTGGTGTCCTTTTCCCGTCTGAGCTTGTTGCAATTTCTTTGATTCTCTCTCAAAATATAATATCTTAAGCTAGTGGCATCCACAGGTCGTCACTGCTTTCATCAGGATGTGAAAAGCAGAATTTCAAGCTTTTCTGGCATGCATCTGGTATCACAACATACTTAGAAAACAGTGAAGGCTTGTACTGCATCACTGTTCTGCTGTATTGCTTTGGTGCCACACTCCCCTACCACCCTCTGTGGCTACCACTTCTTAGAGATAGACATGGCACTCAAGGGTTAGATTGGAAAAGTAAACAGACAGTTTTTCAGAAATGGAGTTAGCAACATTTCAGCCCCTAGAAGCACTGAAGGACTCAAATTCTCCTGCTGGTCATTCAAGGCATAAGTGCTTCTAAAGTTTCAAAGAACAGCATTCAGACAAAGAGACAAGGCAGGAGAAAAGGGCTTGGGATGTTTCAAGTGGTAGAGCAGCTGAAATGGTTTGCCTGCTATTAAGAGGTTTTATTATTGTACATTTAAGGATTTAGAGGATGTCAATGACACCGGAAATTCCTCTTAGACTTATATAAGGAAAGATCCCTAGTTGTCAATGTCCATCTTTTCAGAAAGACCAGAGATGAGAAATCAAGGCTACATATACCTGTAGAGGAAAAAAATGCTGATTATTCTTATTTTAAAATCATTGCTTAAAAGTTAATAAGTTGGGATTCATTCATTATAAATGAAAGAGCAAGTGGATATTGATTTTTGTGATAAATCACTTACAGAACTGCATCTTGCAGAACTCTAAGAGAATGAAGACTTTTGATGAACTTCCCTGAAAAGGCCTGATCTGGATGCTTTTTGTGGGTGGAGTTTAAACCATTCAGTAAAAATGTGAGATAAACATAGGACAACTGCTTGGTGTTCCTCTAGTGTAGAATGTAGATTCTGGTATTGGATTTCCAGAGCAGCCGATCTACAGAAGAGGACAGTTTAGACTGCTAGATTGACTACAGAGTCGAGAGGAGGTGGGCATGGGATATCATATGACTATGTATTTATTTTTATTAAAATATTACAGTTCTTGCCTTGTTAATTAAAAAACAAAACAAAATGATTTGCCCCTTATGGGCCAGAAACTAAGAAAATGCTTCACATGCAGTGGTTTGGGTCATTTGCAACGCAAGTGTTTTTAGGAAAGGGAGATAAGACAAAATATGGTTTAATCACTATAAGAAAAGAATGGAAATAAAGCAATGAATGAACCAACAGATAGCATTTGTTCTGATTCTGCGGAGACTTCTAACTTCATGGTAGAGAAAGAGAGCTTCATGGAACCGAATGATAAACATATCATTTCTTTGACAAATGGACAAAAGACCACCAAAGCTTCTGTAATTAGGAAAAAGAGACCAGTTTAATTTAACAATTGACAGCAAAACATGTGGCACAGAGACCAAGTTGTTGTTTGGAAATTGAAGAAAAAAAAGAAAAAGACTCAAGTTATGTGAATTGGTTCAGAGATACATATTATGCAAAAGCCAAGGACACGCAGCTAATGAATGTGAAGAAGAAAAAAAAGGGAGGAAAATTAGAGTTAACTCACAGCAACATTGGTGGGCCAATATATGTCATTATACCAAGCGGAAAGAAATTTCTCCTTGCAGTCTGTGTTTTTTTCTGTGAAAAGGACTGAAGAAATGTAAACTTTATTTAATGGCTTTCATGAGCAATACATGTGGGAAGATGACACATGTACTCAACAAAGACAGGGAGCAGCATGTAAAGGTATCTGCAAGAGCAGGGGAATTATGTGGATTATATCTCACCACATAATGATGTGACAGAGAGGAAAAGTCATTCCCTTTCTGAAATGATGAGGTTCCAGCTGCAAGACGCAAGCATGGCAGATTGTCAAGTGAGGCTCCATTCAAAATCCAGGAAAGAAAACCTTAGACTCCATTGTTATAGACAAAAGGACTTTTACTGAAAATTAAAGAGGTAGCATCAGAAGAATACAAGATTTGAGGCAACAGATTTGATCCTGCACAAGTATTTGATTTTAAAGTGTATGAATATGAGACAAAAGAAAAGTGAAGCAAGCTGAATTGTGGATGGGAGAAAGGAGAGATGGTTGAACACTCACAATACTGCAAGAGGTACAGAATCTTAGGCTCTATCACACAAATCATTAAAGTATACATCATTGTTAAATTTGATGGAGAGGACAAAAAAGTATGAAACATCATCAGAAGTTTCTCGAACTCAGGCAAACAACAAGCCATTTTGCAGTTCTAAAAATTAACAACATGGAAGAACCAGAAGGAAAAACTATAGCCCTGATGCACCTTCTCAAGAAGCCATCGCTCAACCCAACAGGTCTTGACAGTTTTCATCCAGTTCCTAACTGTCCCTTTAAAGGACTCTGGAAGAAATGGATTATATGGATTCCATTTGGGCTTCAGGTCAAAGTCTAGGACTAATATGGCACTGATCTCACTCTTGGGTGATTTCTGCCAGGAACAGGATGCAGGTAGCATTTCCATCCTTTTTTCTATTGACCTCTTCGCAGCATTCTATACCACAGTGTTGGGTTTCAAAATATTTTACTACTGGTTCTGTGGGTGGTGGCTTGGTGTGCATGGCCATGTGACTGGGTGGACATGGCTTTTTTCGGCTTTTTTGCAGCCACCCTACCTGTTTTTTGGGGGGCTTCTTGGCCTTAGAGGAGCCTCTAGGGGGGCTGTTTTTGCTCCCCTAAGGCTCCTCTGAGGCTCAGGAAGAAAAAAAAAACAGAGGATGGGAGGGGCACACAGCACCCCTCCACGCTCCATTTTAGGAGCTTCCCGGTCTCAGAAGAGTCTCTGGGGAGGCGTTTTTGCTCCCATAAGGCTCTTCTGAGGCTCAGGAAGGCAAAAAATGGAGGGTGGGGGGCTGAGCCATTTTTTGCCTTCCTGGGCCTCAGCAAGAGGAGTCCCAGCACAGCTGGTCATATGTACAACTGATTGATGGGAGGGAGAGAAAAAAAGAAATACCTTAAACAAATGTCAGGCAAGTGGGTTGAGCAAGCATCAGGTGGGAGGGTGACTGGATCGGGGGCATGTCCAGCCAGAACTTACTATCTGTTCAGTGACCCACACCAAATCCTTGCTACTGATTTGCCCAAACTGGCTGAATGCCACTACTGTTCTATACCATTGATCATGGTATCCTTTAGAATAGGGGTCTCCAACCTTGGCAACTTGAAGAGTTGTGGACTTCAATTCCCAAAATTCCTCAGTCAGTGAAGCTGGCTGGGGAATTCGGGGAGTTGAAGTCCTCCAGGCTTAAAGTTGGCAAGGCTGGAGACCCCTGCTTTAGAACTAGTTATGGAAAGTAGGGATTGATGGCATAAGAAGTGGGCTGCTGCTGGTTCACATCAGTTCAGGCAAACCAGTAGTTAAGATTTTGTGCAGTTTGGTGAATTGGCAAATCCCACCACTGGCTGGCCCTGCCCCTGCTTGTTTTTCAGGCTATTTGGGGGTCATTTTGGGGTCATTTTTCAGGCTGTTTTTTGTGCCACTTTGGGCTATTTTGGGGGCCAAAAATGGCCTGAAAACGGTCTGAAAAATAGCCTGAAAATGCCCCCCAAATGGTCAAAAAACAGGCCAAAAATAGGCGGGGGCAGGGCCAGCCAGTGGTGGGATTAGCCCCAACTGGCTGAATCCTACCTCTGCCTTTGAGGCAAGTGGCTGGGAGGTGGAGCTGGGTGTGATGAGTGATGTCACCCACCCAGTCACATGACCAACCTACCCAACCAGAAAACCAGTTGTTAAGTTATTCCAATCCCACCACTGGGTGGCACGGTGTTTTGCTAGTTCTCTTTTTTCTTCAGGACTGGTTCCACTTAGTGTTCATAAGAGGGTAGTGGTCCAGCCTGTGGTTCCTACTTTGTGAGATGCCACTGTGTTTGGTTTTGTCTCTTTCCCTGTTTAACATCTATATGAGCTGTTGGGTGAAGGGATCCAATGGTTCAAGTTGAAATGTCATTAGTGAGCTGATGATGCCCAGCTTTGCTCCTCTACCCCTGGAAATCTGAAGGATACCAAGTACCTATTACTAGAACTGATGGCACTGTTACAATGCCATCAGTTACTTCCAGAAAATGTGATTAAATGAGCAACAAAAGGAAAATGGGAAGAATCAGACAAAAATTCCTAGGCTGCACAACTTGGATATATATTTCAAAAGTGGAAGCCAGGTACATAAACTAAACCAAATTGTAGCATGTTTCTCTAAGTCCAGGGTGTCAAACTGTTGGCCTGTGGGTCAGATGCGTCACATGCAGGCCACACCCACCTCAGCTTCACAAAGGGAAAAAAATGTTGTGAAATGTCACATGACAGCAATATGAAGTTGCGAGTTTGACACCTGTGCTCTAAGATATAAGGTTCACATAAATGTACTCTAGAGAAACTTTCTCAGCCTGCTCCAGTTGTGTTGGGACTGCTGTCCAAGAATTCCAAGTTAATTCTGACTGGAGTGTTCACTTTCAAATGAATTACAAACATGGAAGAACTCCTTCTGAAAAAAAATAAACTATCTCTCTCCACCTGTTCCCCAATCAAAAAATGATATTTGATTATAACTGTAATCAGAAGTCAAAAGCAAATTATATTTCCCAAATCTGCTTCCCTTATGTGATCCTCATAGACTGAATTAGTTGTGCCTGCTGGGGAAAGGGAAATATGCATGTCGTTTAATTTAACAACAATTAATTTTATTGTTAAATTGAATGTCCTGTCAGGCAATAATCCATAGACAGTTAAGCTCATTGAAATGTGAAACTGGAAAAGAGCTCATATGAGGAATGTCTTCTCCAGTGTGATTGCAACCCCAACAGTTGAATTTCATATGCTACTTCATTATGAAGGCTCTTTTCTTCTTCTCTGAATTCTAGAAGATGGTATTAAGCATGGCAACACTAAAGCAAAATTTTAATATTGAGATGGGCAACCTGTAATAAAACTTGGGGGCTAAATCTCATTTTACAATCTCACTTGAGATGAATGAATGAATGGTAGGTGGATGGATGGATGGATGGATGGATGGATGGATGGATGGATGGATGGATAGATAGATAGATAGATAGATAGATAGATAGATAGATGACAGTCATATAGATGACAGATATACAGATGACAGACAGATGATAAAGATACCAGGAAGGATAACGATTTTAAATATCTTCATTTCTCCACTAGCCATACTAGCTTTCTGGAACAGCATGGGGTGCAGTACAAGAGGCTGTAGCTGGAATAGTGTCAGGCTTCAAAAACCAAGAAATACGTGATTCTTCAAAGCATATTTCTTTATTATTCCTTATCCATAGACCGAGTCTTGCCAAATTAAAATATGCTAATACTCCCATAAAGTGTAGCCTCTGAGAACTATTAGAAAGGAACTGTCTTTATCCTCTTTCTCTGACTTTCTGAACTGAGTTGCCTCTTGCTCCTCCTCTGCATTCTCTCCTTACCTGAGAACTGAGACTATGTTTCAGCACATATAGAAATTAGAGAAGTGCTATCCTGTCACAATGCTTTTGGATGCTGGTCTACATTTTGGGTCAAGATTTCTGTCTCTGAAAGAGTTTTCATCCAGCAGAGCCAAACAGGTGAGGAGGGTTTTTGTTTTTTTTAAATGACAATTTCAACCCACCTACAAACGTTTGCTTTCCATAGGAAAATATCAGAAGAAATCCAGCAGGCTTGAGAAATCAGAAGGAAGGAAGGAAGGAAGGAAGGAAGGAAGGAAGGAAGGAAGGAAGGAAGGAAGGAAGGAAGGAAGGTAGGTTTCCTCCCTTTCCATTAATTATCTTAGGTAATGTTTCACTCCAATAATGTTTTTGTCACTGAAAGCAAATTTTGCTTCAATCTATGCTTCCCTCTAAACTGTGGAAGACAAGCAAGATAATTTTGGAAAACTCAGTGGAGTCAACTTTTATCATTTAATCTTTGCGGGTTCTTTGTTTGAAATGTTCTCTGTCTTCATGCTGTAAGCATACTAGGACATTCTTGGTGTGAGGAGAGATGAAAACAGTCTTTTACTCTTTGAAATTTCTAGGTATTTGTGAACTGCAGCAAAGGTCATGCTTCTAGGAATTTTGGGTATTATAGTCCTAATGCATGTACAGTAGAGGATGGCAGGTCATAAAAGGCTAGAATAAGAGATCAGAATCCTTCCATACTTGAAGCCACAGGGCTGAAAAAACTATCTGATGAGCTTGTTATAATTTGCTTGCTTAATGAAATTAGAATGATAAATTATTCAACTCTATTATTATTCAAATGTGGTAATTTTCAATTATTCACTAAAAGTTCTCATACACTTTCTAATGTGCAACTAAATCTTGTTATGTTGAAAAATTATGCATATAAATGAAAATGATTTGAACAAAAAATAGAAAATGTTTGCAGAGGGGTGTTAACGCTGATGTTTGGGGTTTCTTTTCTTTTTCTTTTTTAGAACTTCACTGGATTTATTTCAACAATATAGTAATACAAAAATTGGCTGCTAGTTTTTAAAATGATAATTTAAAGATCACATTTTCTAAAGAAAAATGAAATATTTTCCTTTCCACATTTGATATCATTAAAATGACTGTAGTAAACTTGACGAATGCTTAATATAAAAACTGACAAAAATAACTTTATTTGAAAATATTTCATTTAACAATGCCTTTAAAATTCTGTCCTACACTTCTGTTTCTTGAAAGCAGAATCAGATATTTTTTAAAAAAATATTATTCTATATCTGAAGACTTTTTAGTTAGAAAAAGTTAGAAAAAATAATGCACGAGGCACAGAGGTGGTATTCAGCAGGATCTGACCAGTTCCGGAGAACCGGTAGCAGAAATTTTGAGTAGTTTGGAGAACCAGCAAATACCACCTCTGACTGGAGATTTTACAGTATTCTTCCCCTGCCATGCCCACCAAGCCACGCCCACAGAACCGGTAGTAAAATAATTTGAATCCCACCACTGACGAGGCAACATTTCATCCCCATGTCTATTTTTAAGAATCACGAAAGATCAGATTTATTGAAAGTACAATATCTAACTTTATTATTTACTTCATGTTAGCTGTGTTATAAAAATGAAAATGACATTTAAATATCTCTGACAAAGGACTGCCTGCTCTCTGCCTGAACATTTCCAGTGAAGGAAGCTCAGGGAATTGGTTTCACTACCAAATTGCTTTTAATGCTAAGATAGTGTATGGTTTGGCTTTGAATTTGCCTTCCTGTAACTTAAATTCATTGGTGTGTACCTTGCCCTTTGGAAGAAAAAATAAATGGCCTTCATCTTCATCTGAAGGATATCCTTTTTGGTTTCTGAGCGATACTGTTTTTTTCCCTCAGTTTTCCCTTCTCAAAGAGAAACATACCAAGTCTTTCTGTTGTATTATTGTTATGTTATATTATTGTTATATGTCATACAAATAAATCTAATATATAAACAAGTAAATATTTCTAACCTAATATTTCTACTCGTTACAATCATTTTAAATTATATTTCTGTTTCTTGTAGTATTAGCTATTCCACCCATTTTCTTCTATCTATAAATACTATTACCATCCCCATCTTGTCATTCAAAGCTTCAATAAAAAAAAGTTGTTTGTTTAGAAATTTTATGTGACAACCCAACTCAGTCATGGTGTCTCTGGGCAGCTGACAGAAATTAAACACCAATACAAAACCCAATAAACCTCCACGTCCATGGTGACAACAATCAAACCAACCCCTTAATGGGCTCCATATCATCCTGGGGTCCCTGGGCCCGCAAACAAAATTGTATCTTTGGGGCCTTTTGAAAAGTGTGTGCGTGGGGGGGTATTTTATTTCTGCTGGGATGATATTCCACAAGGATGAAGGACCTTCTTTTTGGTCTCACTAGATAGGTTTCCTTAAGAGTGGGGATCCGTCACATCCCTGCCTCCCCACTCTGGAGGGTTGGGTAAATGTAACAGGAAAAATATCAGGTCTAATCCCTCAGTGATACTCCCTAATTATCTGTTAATCTATCTAAATGGGAAGCTTTCCATCCTGCACTTAACTAGCTTATGTATCTGAACTCCATAGTTACTTATCCAAATTCTTTGCTGAAATGAAGATACATATGGTCGTAAAGCAACCGTAGCCACAATGGTAAATACTGTGGCTGCTATTATTTAACAAGATAAAGAGCATGACTTTATTTTTAAATTCTAGGAAGATAAAGAATTTTCTGACTGTGAGTAAATTGGTTTATTGTTCTGTCTTTTATGTCTTTATTTTTTAATCACCAACAGCTCCCACTTGGCATAACATACATGCAATTCTCAGTTTACATTTTGTATTCAGTGATAGATATTATGCGGCATGATTCTAAGCGTGTATAGCCAGAAGTAATTTGTATACAGTTTAGTGAGCAGGATTGGCCCAAAAGAGTTTATTGCTTGAGGCAGAACAGCATATCCTCCTTTCTGTCCTACAACACGTATATTAAGGTGCATATGATTTAAGCCTGGATTTGAATCTTTCCTGTTCCATAGCAAGAAAAATGCAGTAATAAATTAAATAACAATTCATTGTTCTTTCATGGCACCTGAAATCATTTTCCTGATTTATTTAAAGCATTTTTATCTGCTTTTTAACTCTCTGCCTCATCCACAGTCTCCCAGGATGGTTTCGAAATAAATAATAATTGGCCAAATTTCTGCCTCCTGGTTTATATTCTGAAAGATATACAACAAAAGGGAGAACGACTGTGGAAGAAGGAGCTGTGGAAAATCATGTTGGTGCTTATAAATTCATTTGCTCTGAATGATGCAAATAGTGTATGTGGGGGGGCTTGAAATGGGTGATTTGATTTAAAGGAGATTCCACTGAATCCTTTTAATTGCTTCTTTAAATAAGAAAAGTCAGATTAATCTGAAACATCAAAATGGAATCATTTTGAAATTATTCAATAATTTCCTACTGAATAATTTAGGAGAGTTTCAAAGCTGATATCTAGATGCAATAATGTTTGATTTGCCAACTCTCAAACTTTATTAGTGTATTCCTTCCTCATATGGACAAAGAGGAAGGAACCGCATAGCAATAACACAATGTACCTGCTGCTACTGATATGAGTTTCAACAAAAGATAATATCTGTAGATCAGGATTGAACTGTGGAGACCTTGGGACTCTCTGTGTTTGGTTGTTTGCTTGCAGACTTTTCATTACTCAGCTAGGTAACATCCTCAGTGCACTGATGAAGTTACCTTGTGGGTAAGGAAATGTTTGATCGCGGGAAAGAGACTCGAAGCCAGTGTGACTTTCAGCGCTTTGTTTCTTTGTTAAGTTCTGTTCAAGACCTCGGAGCCGCAGCAACCCTTCTTATAGGGATTTTCTGTGGCTCGCAACCAATGATGGCTCTTTGGATCTCCCGCGATCAGCTGTGCGATTCTTAGTGAACTAATCCCAACAGGTTATTTGAACCAATCACCGTACAGTGTCTTTGGGCCAATCAGAAGAGAGTATTCCAAGTATGTTAATATGCAACCGGAAACGTCTGCTATAAAGCAACCAAGGTTGAAGAGCACCAAGGACTCAACTGATAGGCAGAAATGTTCCTTGACTGTTTAAATCTCTCACTTTTTTTCCTAGAATATCTTTAGGAAAGTTTTAGGAAGGAGAGATCTATACTTACCCACTTTTCACAGATTTATTCATTGTCCATGTGTGAGATAACTTGTATTACATGCAATAGTTTAATATGTTTTATATGTTATAGTAATAAAATATCCTCACCCATGTGAAATGACCTCAAACAATGGAAAGAATGAGAAAAAAGAAGGCCAACTTTGCCAATGAATTATTCTAACAAATGAACCAGCCCAGAAAGGCCAAAGGTTAGAGAATACTAGATTCTCCCATTTTTAATAAAACATTTACTTTTGAAAGATCTTAGAGTAACTCTTTTTGTACTGATTTGACCAAATCTCTTCAATAGATATTTTCTGAAAGCTTGGTCTTAAGAGGAATGTTTGCAAATATTTATTTCAGGAAAACCCTTGAAATCAATATAGGGTTGCAGGCATTTATTAATATTTCCCCATTATACCCTACAGGGACATCTTTAAGACTTAAATTTTGAATCAGTCCTAATCAAATCTTATTGTCTTTAAATTTCAAATGACCAATTTGAATTTTATTTTGCTACCATCTTGTCTGATATATAGCCTCTTAGAAAATATTAGACATTTTATGGATTCAGTTTATTCAAAAATTGTTTTGCATCTGTTATTTCATTAAATGCTGTTTTATCTGTAGTTTGTTTCTTTTTCCACATGGGTGATGGGGTTTTTAATTTTCCTATTTTCAGTTTTATCAGTGGTGATATATTTCAACATATTTGTCTTCATGGAATTTTTCAACTTCAAAAACCATATCAAGCAGTTAATATCAAGTACCTATTTATTAATTTTAATCCCAATTTACATTAAAAGCTTAAACTGAAACTTGCATTTCTCCCCCATGGGTTAACAGCATTAATTCTTTAAATTAGCTGCCAATTAAAGCATTTTAATTATTGCAAAGGAATGTGGACTATCTAAATCTGTGAAAAGGGAATATAATCTGTTAAACATAGTTTTCTGTTAAATCCAGACTTTATCATTTTTTTAAATAACTCAAGGAAACTAACATACCTAATACTTTTTTCTCCTCCTAATTTCACTGGCTCAAAGTCTCCCTGCTGGCTTTCATGCCTAAAACAGGACTAGAACTCACAGTTTCCTGGATTCTAGCCTGAGTTTATAGTTTAGTCGACATGTGTTAACAGTACTTAAAGAGCTTTGAATAATTTATCAGCATTTAAATTTGTTTTGGATTATTCCAAAGCTACACTGCTTGTACTGTTAAAATGCATTGCATTGTTATTTGCAAAAACCTTGTTAATAATTTGCAAATTGAAGACCTTGCAAAAAGAAAACCAGCGGTATTTTCCCCCACTTTTGTTGGCTGCCACAGAGAATGTGATGTAAAGATGTAGCCATCAACTCTTTTATCCTGAAAATGATGTAAGAACACTGAACCAGATTATAGGAACTTGTTACAAGTCAATCCCTTTAGAGAAAATGCTGTAAAGACAGTTAAGAGACAGCATCACTTTGAATTTATGGTCTCAGTCTAATGGCATATATTCACTCTCTGTTCATGGACTGGCTGTTTAACATAAATGGCAATTGATCAAGATTATTCCATGTGATCAATGTTTAAAGACTTGTTTAAAAACTGAGAGAGAGAGAAAGAGACTTCATCCATTTTTCTTTGTTGTTGATAGTTTTTCTTTTCTTTTCTTTTGTTACTTGTTTTTCTCTCTGAGAAAATTAAATGAGAGAAATAGAAAAGTGCCTCAATTTAAAAAGCAAATGGGACTATAGAATGTCAAAAATTGGGCAAGAGAATGAGATACAAGGGAGGGAATCGACTCTGATTTATTTTAGAATAGAATAACAAAGTTGGAAGGGACCTTGGAGGTCTTCTAGTCTAACCCACTGTTTAGGCAGGATACCCTACACCATTTCAGACAAATGATTATCCAATCTGTTCTTAAAAACTCCCAGTGTTGGAGCATTTACAACTTCTGGAGGCAAGTTGTTCCATTGATTAATTGTTCTAACTGGCAGGAAATTTCTCCTTAGTTCTAGGTTGCTTCTGTCCTTGATTGGTTTCTACCCATTGTTTCTTGTCCTGCCCTCTGGTGCTTTGGAGAATAGCTTGACTTCCTATTCTTTGTGGCACCCCCTGAGATATTGGAACACAATCATGTCACATCCTTCTTTTCATTAGACATACCCAGTTCCAGCAACGGTTCTTCATATGTTTTAGCCTCCTGTCCTCTAATCATCTTCATTGGTCTACTCTACACTCTTTCTAGAGTCTCAACATCTTTTTACATCATGGTGATCAAAACTGGATGCAGTATTCCAAGTGTGGCCTTACTAAGACATTATATTTTTTTTACCTTTTCCTTCCACCCTATTCTCCCCATCTCGTCTTCCTGCATACTAATATGACAACAATTTAATTAACTGAGAAAAAAAGATGTTTAAGTCAGGGGAGGGCTTTCTTCCTTTCACCTCACCACTTGGGGTAACAATATGTGCATGTCACTGGCTGTAAGAAATTGCACAGTCTCATTTTAATAATCTGAAATGATTTCTCAGAGAGCTGTCTGTCTAGAGCCATGAAATGTAAGGCAGCAAGGTTGGTCTGTTTTGTCATATCAACTGAGTGAGCAATAATAAGGAAATTCACATCGTTTATAAGCTTTCTTTTTTCTTTAAAATCATTTTTATAACATGCTACCTACAGGAAGGCTTCCCAAAGTGCACATTTTGTCAAATCGAACGATCACTTAGAGCAGAGCGATTGGTATCTCTTTGAAATTAAAATTGACCCCCCCACCCCCCCAAACCAATGGGTGCTTATTTTGTCCTCTGCCATTCCTGCCATTCAACATTACCACATCAACTCAGCTAAAAGGATGTTTACAAAATCTGTTCCAATTGTAAAATCTCAGTATTTTAAAACCCACACCCACAGCTATTAAAATGACTATTTGTTGAAAATTACCTTTATTATGTTTTCGACTCAGCAACTTACTTAGCAGTGCAATAACTCTTTCAACTACCTGACTGAACATTTGACATTTTTGAAAAGCAAGAGAGCCTGGGCTGTCATAAATAAAATCTTTAGACACAGCACAGAAGGGTTCGGATCTAAGCACCAGGCGTTAAAAAACAGCAGCTGCTACCATAACAAAGTCACCTCAGTTCAAGAGCAAACATAAAGAGATGTTTTATTCAAAATAAAAATGTTTCTGCAGCAAGTTTTTCAGGGAGGGAAAAAGAAGTTTTGTCTGCCTCATTGGGGATCAAATCACCTGCTGTGATGTTGAAGGGCCCCATCAATAAAATCTGACATGTTGCTGATTGTTCCATTAAATCATCATGGTGGTTTTGAATTGTATTGTTTGGTTAGATGACTTTTCCCTCCCTTTTTCCCCCCTCCCCTGCATGGCATGGAAAAATAATTTTTTGGGACAAAGTTTTGATTGAAGCCTCTTCTAAGAAAATGGCTGCTTGGCACTAACCTAGCAGAATGACCCTAATGCTTGTCTTATTAGCAAAATAAGTATGTAAGTGAGAGCCTGTTTTTTGATAAACATCTTGCCAAGAGGAAGATTTCTTCTGCCTTTAATGTTTTATACAAAGAGTGAGGATTACATTATGTCTGGGTCTGTGAACATGGAATCAAAAGATACTTTCCCATATCACAAATTTTCTACCATTTTTTAGAAGTGCATCAAGCATGACAAAATGACCTCTCATGGTTTACACATTTCTAAACATAAATTTGAAGCACCTTTATACATTCTAGATAATTTTTCTGGTACCATATCCCAATGGTGCATCATTTTATGAAAGTTTTCTTTTAAATTATATCATAATGTACATTTCAATCCTTTCAGTGAAAATGTTCCCATCGTTCCTATGTTCTTGTACTATTTTATTATACACTTTTAACTTGTTTTTCCACTTCAGATTTCACAAAAGCTTATACATTTTAGTAGTTATATGTTCATCATTTGTAAATAACTCAGTTTCAAATTTTGTGTTATGCTGTTCAAGTCCAAATAACGCTTTGTCTAGTTTCAAGCTTTTTCTTAACTGTACATATGAAAATCCCTGAAAATTAAATCTCTCTCCAGTCTATTGATCTTTTGACTTCATTTTACTTTTACTTCCATGTTCTTGTTTAACAACTCTTATATGTTAGTCATTTTTCTTTGCCTGCTATTTTTTTCTATAAAACATTTCTTGTACTGAGACCCATAAAGGCATTTTCAGGCACTGCCTAAGTTTGTATCTATTCCACATTCTATGGCACTTCTAACATAATGATTCTTGAAGTCTATATCAACCTTAACTTTGTCCTATCACAAAAAAAAACATGTTATCCAAATCTCAGGTTATGCTCTGTAAACTGGACTTGGTGTTTAACTGTGCTCTGTTAAATAAGATACACATTTCACTATGCCATGGTTTGTTTAACAATGGTTGACCTGGATTCACATGTAACATTTAGTCATAAGATACGATTAACAAACACAAAGGCTTGGTGTCATGTGCAAATCTACCATAGGCTTGCACCATTTTGAATATCTACAATTAGAACACAAAAGTTTGTCCTATGGGAGGTTTCATTCTGGAAGGTAACTTGCTGTGATCCTTTGCCTTCTATACATGGATTCTAAGCTTATGTGATTTATCTGATGTACAGTACAAGGTTATTGAATAGCTCTACCATCTGTTCATAAATTGGCATGAGGGTTATACATTTCTTCAATTGATGGCTTTGGCAATGTCATGTTTTTCCTAGCACACAAACCAAGGGACACCTCACCTTTCTGTCATTTTATATTCACATATATCCAGATATTTTTTTTAATGAATCAAGCCCTTCCACTCTATTATGTTTTCAGTCTACATACTCTATCCAATTTGATCATGCTCTTATATGTAAATGATATAACAGAAAACAGCAAATATTTGTGATCATTGATGTTATATTAAGACAAAGGACTAAACTACACACACTCCATTTAAACTGAATTTAAACTCTTCTTTTCCTCTTTTTCTTTGAAACAGAAGAATTCCTGCTGCAGGTTTCCATTTAGTTAGAACATTATACAAAAGATATTAGATTAATATTCTATGATTAAAACAAAATCCTAAACTAAAAAATAATTTGACAGACAATTATAAAAATGGCCAGTGTACTATTATACCAACAATTCACTAGGGAGACTGCTAATCTTAGTAATAATATAACTTTTTCAAGTCTATTGTATGGTTGTTCCATAATAAGATTTGAATTGACAAAACTTTGAAATAATTGAAAAAGGTAATAATGGAATATAAATCTCAAGTAAAATGACTGCATGTGTATATACAGCTAGTTTCTCCCTTCTTTTAGCCAAGGCAGTCTATTAAAAAAAAGTACAGTGCATTAGAAGAAATTAAATTTCAAAAGCTTGTTGGAACTGATGTATTTTATTTTTTATTTTATTTGATTTGTCAATTGCTTACAAGATAATAGGTATAAGTATAAACATAGTTATGAATACATGGATACATATAAGAAAAATAAAAGAAGCAATAGGACAGGGACGGTAGGCGCATTGGTGCGCTTATGCACGCCCCCTACAGACCTCTTAGGAAAGGGGTGAGGTCAATAGTAGACAGTCTAAGGTTAAAGTTTTGGGGGCTTGGGGAAGAAACCAGAGTCATGTAGAGTATTCCAGACATTGACCACTCTGTTGCTGAAGTCGTATTTCCTGCAATCAAGTTTGGTGTGGTTAACCACGAGTTTGTATCTATTGTGTGCTCTTGTATTGTTATGATTGAAGCTGAAGTATTCATTGATAGGTAGGACATTGCAATGTATGAGAAGGTGGCATAGTTCTAGGTTGTCTAGATCTAGAATTTCAAGTCCGGTGGCATAAGGTATTCTGCAATGAGTAGAGGAGTGGAAAACTCTTCTTGTGAAATATTTCTGGACTTTCTCTACTGTGCTAATATCAGATACATAATGTGGGTTCCAGACTGATGAGCTATATTCAAGTATTGGTCTAGCAAATGTTTTGTATGCTCTAATTAGTAGTGTGATATTACCAGAGAAAAAGCTACGTAGGATTAGGTTAACAACTCTTAATGCCTTTTTGGCTATGTAGTTACAGTGGGCTTTAGCACTTAGATCATTAGAGATGAGTACTCCAAGGTCCTTGACAGAGTTTGGATCATCAATAAGGCCTTGACTATTCAGCCTGTATTTTATTTTCTGATTTTTTTTTTTTGTCAATATGTAAGACAGAGCATTTGTTTGTTCAGATTTGAAGTTGCCATTTGTTTGACCATTCTGATACATAGTCAAGGTCTTTTTGAAGGGTAGCAGCATTATCTGTGGTGTTGAATAACTTTACATCATCAGTGAAAAGAACGCAGTTGCTCTTAATATGATCACAGAGGTCATTTATGTAGAGTATGAAAAGAGTTGGTCCTAGAACACTGCCTTGGGGGACACCACTGTTGACAGGTACATAATTTGATAGGATGCTCCCAATTTTGACCATTTGTTGTCTGTTTGACAGGAATGCTTCTATCCAGTTATGCAGGTGTCCAGAGACATCATAAGATTTTAGTTTTAATAGTAGTTTGTGTGTACCACTGAATCAAAGGTTTTACAGAAGTCTATGTAGATTGCATCTATTGTTTTGCCCTGGTCGAGTTGTGTAGTCCATATGTTTTTGCAGTGTAAGAGATGAATAATTATCTAGAAAAGAAAGTCCAGGGGTTTCTAATACAGTTTAGTCCATCTAGGCTGCCCTAACACAAATCATGAATGATATGTATGCATCAAACTTTGTTTTCATATCCCTAATATTTTTCACAGTATTTAACCTTTAAATCTCCTTCTACTGAAGTTTTACACTATAAGATGTGGCATACTGAAGGGTGTATTGAGATATTTGAGGTGAGGGTAAGAATAAAATTTGAATGAGATTTCACAGTAAGAGCATAAACTCCATGTATTTTTTTTTCTTTTGAATGAAGTATATAAAGAATAGTTGGCATTTGTTGCAGTAAGATCTTCTTTTTGGCTTACATCTTTAGGTTTACATCTATAAAATAAAATGCAGACAAACCACCAACAACAAAAGCAATCTTTGTGATAGCCTGCAGTCTAAATAAGCCATGAGAATCTGAATTTTTCAAGAATCCTTTGCTGAGATCCTTCTCTGTAGTAAAAGAAAAATACCATGATAAACAGAATTAGGAAATATTATATTGTGTGTAGGATGTTACAGTATTTCTAATCCAGTTTACTAGTTTAGAATAGCTTCTGTTTAAAGTTGATTTGTGACTAAAGCAGTATGTACATTTGAATAATAAATATATAATCTCATAAAAGGATTATTGGCAAGTCCACCAATGACTGTAGCTTAAAAATAAAATAACACAATCTGATGAACATAGATCTTTCTGAAGAAATGCTCTGCAAAAATTTGAAGTAAAATAATTGATTCTATTTTTGCTTGTTAACGTGCATGTTTTTGAAATCTTGGGGTCACAATTGCACAAGTCTGCAGAATCCTTTTTTTTTAATCTAGTGGTGTTAGTATGTTTGTAAATATTTCCATTTATTTTAATGAAGTTATATTTTATTGGTGTATAATTAAAATTGGGTAATAAGTGGATATATTTCCAATATTTCCAAAACCATCTAGTAGAATTTTAGGTGGTGATGTACTCTTGTTTTACAGTATTATGACTGAAATTCAGCAATGTGTGAACAGCACATTTGCTTACAGATCATAGAATCATAGGGTTGGAAGGGAGATGGTTTATCCAAATGTAAAGATAATTCATAATAATGAGAAATTTTCCAAATAAGATTCTTAGTAACATTGCTATGAAAAAGTAGAAGATATACATTGCCTTTCTAGCAAAAGTTGATGAACAGTAATAGCAACAGTAGTATAGAATCCTTGTTTCCAAAAAGAAAAAAAGAAAGCCAAGTTGGATTATTTCCAGAATATTCTAATTCTCATATTTTCCTTTATAATTGGCATTTGTTGCCATATGTTTCTAAATGAGCAGATTGGAAAAATAAATACAGGATATAATGTAAAAAGGACGATATGCAAAATCCATTTTTTCCTTTATTTGTAAATGTTTTAGTTTTATAGTTCATTATTTTCCCAATTCGGTTGCCTATCGAAAAAAAAGGAGTCATTTGCCAGTTCAGCTCAATAGCAGCTGGATTTAATTAGGTTTTTTAAATATTTACTTCATGCAAACCATCAAAATTCCCTGGCAGTACTGAATGCCAGATTTTTTTATTCAGTTGTTTTGTGTGGATTTTTCCCCATCTTTCTCCAGCATTTAAGAAAGGTTTTTTTCATTACTTTCTTCCCAATATTAGGTTTTGATATGGATTTTTCTCTCATCTTAATTTCATCAATTCTGCCATCCTCCCTTAGTTTCATTTGCTTTTATTTGTACTTCTGGAGGTGGTTCTTTTACTGCACAGTTATTTCTGTTAATTGGATATAGTTTTCGCTTTCAGGCTCCAGTAGGTTGTGCAAACAGGGCTGCCACTTTTTCAGCTGAGCTGATAAAAAAAGATGTTGAATGCTAAGAGTAATTTCTAAATGTAGCATTCTCTTCTGATTTGGAGAGGACAGATGCTTAGAGAAGATTACCGCACTCCTATTTACTTTGAGAAACTAAGCATTAGAGCTAAGATGGAATCATTTGGGTATGGGAGGCCAACCAACAAAGTCCATTTTCCTGCTATTTTTAGTCCAAAATGGTACTGAATATTTGCAAATTGTGGTACAAATGCTTGATGGCATGGTCCCATCATCCTCCCTTGGAAGATGGCTTGTGTTGCTGATAAGCTTAGTTATGAAGGGACTCAGCAAAGAAGCCAATTCTTCTGTCATGTTAGAATTTCTCTTCTATCTTAAATATGAAAGCTTCAAATACACATCACTGGGGATTGTGCAGATCCCTGTAGAAATGAATGTGGAAAATGAATTTCTGTCCTGCAGGATACAAGGTAATTGAAATGACCTTGACATTATGAAAAAACTCATTTAACCATGGAATAACTATTTGAAGATGGATGAAGCAGATAAGATGAATTAACTAGTCACTCTTATTTTAACAATTCACAATTCTAGGCAATTTTAAGACTATTTTTACATTTGTATTCTCTAAAATTGCAAGTTTTACCCAGAATCCATAATTATAATAAACTGTTTTATACCAAGTTATTTTCTATTCTTCTCTGTGGTTTTTTTTCTCCTGATCTTATTTGTGATTATTGTCAATCTTGCACTGAATTTTACATCAAATATTATCTGAAGAGGACAGCCAAACAGTGGTTCTTTGTTCTCTGTTGAATCAAACATGGATGAGTTATTATTTCTTTTCTATACAAGGTCTAAATAATTTCCTCCCACAATTTATTGTACTTTATATATTGAAAGCTTTAATGGTTTTAGGATCATCTCCTGATGTACATCCTCTTCTATGTTGAGGTAGAAAAATGTATTTTTGTATATGTACTTTATGATCCCATTAGTAGCAAAAGTTTGCATGAAAATTGCATCTTTAAAATAAAGTAATAAAAATACAATAAAATAAGCACAATATGCACCCAAATGAAATGACTTGTTTAAGTGCCTTTAATTACAATAAAAACTGGGTTTACTTGAAACAAATCAGAGTTTACAAGTCTAGAAGAATAGTATTATTGCTAAATATGACTCACCAGACAGTGCAAAGATAATGTTGGGCTTCTTAGGGTTAAAAAGTAAGAGTCAGAAGTTTTTTGTTTTTTTTTTTTTGAATAGACATTTCTCAAGAGCCAATTGTATAGGAATTTTGATGGAGCTCTCTGTATTTCTCGAATCTTGTAGAATTGTTCACCTCAACTCTGAAACTTTCATCATTAGCTCATAATTAGCATTTGCTTTAGCTTCTCTTAATACCTTGGCTGCTTGAAAATGTGTGGAATTCAATTCCCAGAATTCCACAGCAAGCAAGGTTGGGAAACACTGAATTGTAGCTGATTTTATTTCCATGTAACTGTCCCTTATATCCCTTACTTTGACTTGGCAAACAGACATGAGTTCAGCTATTTTGGGACTCCAAAATAGTATAAAACCAAAAGTGCTGATAGAAACAGGAAGATGTGGAACAGAAAACAAATTTCATTGAGCGAAGAGTAAAACCCTAGTACTAGGCATGGGGCACATATAGAACATCTGTTCTATAAAAGTAAAAACCTTTTCCAGTGCTTGTTTGGAAACAGTTTTCCTTACAACATATAAAAATGGCACACCTATGTTTCCTACTATCAAGGATCACAGAGTCATACAGGTAGTCCTTGACTTGGGACCACAATTGAGCCCAATATTTTTGTTGCTAAGAAAACAGTTGTTAAGTGACCTTTCATGCCACAGTAGTTAAGTGAACAGTTGTTAAGTTAGTAACATGGTTGTTAATTGTGGCATCCCCATTGACATTGCTTGATGATCACATGACCCTGGGATACTGCAACCATCATAAATACATGCCAATTGACAAACAAAAAATAAAAAATGTATGGAAAATAAATACATACATGCCAATTGACAAATAAAAAAATGTATGGAAAATAAATAAATACATGCCAACTGCTGAGTCTCTGAATTTTGATCACGTGACCATAGGGATGCTGCAACAGTTAAAAGTGTGAAAAATGATCATCAGTCACTTGTTTTCAGCGCCATTGTAACCTCGAGTGGTCATTGAATGAAGGGCTGTAAATCAAAGACTACCTGTATTTAGGTTCCTTACTTCAACAGATTAAAATTGATGGCATTATTTATCTTGGGAGTTTCTATTAATTGATGATAGCTCTGGCTGATAGTGGTTCTATTTAGGAGCCCTTATGGTGCAGTGGTTACAATGCAGTATTGCAGGCTAATTCTTTTGTTTGCCAGGGGTCCAATCCTTACCTCCTCAAGGTTGACTCAGCCTTCCCTCCTTATGAGGTTGGTAAAATGATGACCCGGATTGTTGGGAGAAATATGCTGACTCTGTAAACCGCTAAGAGAGGCCTGTAAAGCACTATGAAGTGCTATATAAATTTAAGTACTATTGCTATTGTTGTTGTTATCTGTTGTTTCATTTATTAGCTCCCTCAGGAAGTTCACTAGCATTAACAGCAGAGGTGGTATTCAGCAGGTTCTGATCAGTTCTGGAAAACCGGTAGCAGAAATATTGAGTAGTTAGGAGAATCGGCAAATACCACCTCTGACTGGGCATGCCCCCATCTATTCTCTGCCTCCCAAGTCCCAGCTGATCAGCTAGGTCTTCTTTTGTTGCCCTGCACAGGAGAACAGAGCTGGAAACAGGTTAGTGGGGTGGGGAGGGAATGGAGATTTTGCAGTAACCTTCCCCCAGGAGTGGGGAGGGAATGGAGATTTTACAGTATCCTTCCCCTGCCACACCCACCAAGTCACGCCATGCCCACCAAGCCATGTCCACAGAACTGGTAGTAAAATTTTTGAATCCTACCACTGATCAACAGCTAAATAGATTACTCACTAAGGATCAGCAGAAACTACCTAATCCAGCCCCAGGATCTGTTTTAAAGTTTCAGAATGCCTGATCCAATCCAGATACTTCAATTTGATTAATTGGCTATATCCACACTGATATTTTGTAGATAAAAAGCTTTGTTCTCCTACTTATATAAGGGGGGGAGGGACGCACATTCTTTTTTTTTTAAACTAAAACAGATACAATTTTGTTAGTCATTTAGATGATATAATTTCTTGGATATTATGAAAATCCATTTAGGGATTTTGAGCAATATACCATTAAAAGCCTTCTTAAAAAGAGTGCTTAATTTTGTTTTCATGTAGAATGTGATGAAATGTGAGCTTCTAGACATTTGTCAATCAGGTCTGAAATAATTCAGAAAACTGAATAGATTCTAAAGGTAGTTTCGAAGAGCAAATTCATCTTAGATGATTACATCCAATTGCTGAATAAATTCAGAGACATTTGATTTAAAGACTCAGTTCAAAGTTTCATGAAATGACCCTCAAAACAAAACCCGAAATTTGCTTGACCCATACATCCTTTACAATGTAAAACACCCACACAACATCTTAAACAATCAAATTGAAGAGGTTTTTTTTTTTTTAAAGGTGGTTATTCCTATTTTCAGAGTATTTAAGCTGATGTTCAGGGATTGGAGATGAAGAAACAAAGCAAGAATTCTCTGAGGTATTTTTCGTCCCATTAAGTAAAAAGTTATCAGTCCTGATAAAATAGCTAGTGCAGCCAAACCTGCATTAAAGATCTGTGGGAACTATGTGGTAAAACTACAAGCTGTCTTCTCTGCAGCACAAGACTCTGTGGCTGGGCAATCAATAGTAAAGATCACAATGATTTGAGGATACATTTGTCAATGATTGAATCTAATATCCCCCTACACCTGTCCTGGAATTTGGCATAACTATTGACTGTTTTTCTAATTAGATGCTGCATCACTACCATTTGATAGCAAGACGGGATATAAATGAATGAATGAATGTGGATAAAATTTGTGTCAAAAGTCTGCACATATAGTTGGGGACTGAGTCTATATTCTCAATTGTAATTTCAAGGTAAAAATTTGGCTGAATCTGAGGCAGTCTTCCAGTATTTACATGTTCTGCTTAGTAGTAATCTTGGTCATTGCCCTTATTTCTCCTTTTTTTTTTTGCAAGTTTCCAGAAGCAGAATTGGGATTTGGGGAATCAAGATTGGAAAAGATGTCAATGGGGTGCTAATCTCTACCTGGATATCCCTTTGACTTTTCAGGCACCGCTGAAGGTACTTAGCAATTATGCATTTTTATGCTTTAATTTTCAAATCGTGGAACCAACTGCTCAAGAAATATTTGTTTTCTATTCTGTCCTCTGTCAAGGTTCAATTGCCACCTCAAGACATTTACTTTCTCATGAGCTATTAATTTATCCGGCTTGTGGGGGAGATGTTGTCCTAGCTCTCTTTGGCTTGGTTCTTAATTACAATTTTATGGATGCATAGGGATTGAATTGAGTTTTATTGTTGCCTTCATTGATACTGCCACCAAAAAAAAAAGGATTGAAAAGAAAGAAATGCATTGTACACATACTTTATTGGAAAGCAATAGCAGGCCTTTTGAAGGAAAATGTCTTCTTCAGGGGAATGGTGCTCTCTTTGAGGGAGATGGATGGTTCAGAAATGTGGAATGGAAGGAAGGGAGGGAGGGAGGGAAGGAGGGAGGGGAGGGATTTCTGCCAAAACATGATGGCACCCAATTTGGAGTAAAAATGAGAGAAATACTCTAAATTCCAGCTGCCCATATAAGACACCTTAGATATAAAAAGCCAGAAGTGGGATGATCATGTAAGTGACAATGGCAAAGTCATCATCTCCTACTGTGAGGGAGAAGATAGTAGTAAACCAATTTTCTATTTTACTAAAAAAAAAAAACCTCACAAAGGCACACAATAAAAAGTGATGGACAATATAGTGCCAGATGATGGGCAGCTAAGGTCAGATGGCACATAACAGACTTCAGAGGAAGAGGTGAGGATCACTAATGGTATCAATGACATAGCTAGATTAAAGTCTTTGGGCATCGTTGTTTATCTTGCCTTGTAGGAAAAGAAAATCCAAAACTGTAAAGAGAGAATTCCAGTGAGAATGTGCAACAGAAGAAACATGAACATGGAAAGCTCAGCAGAATGAAAGACGAAATGAATCAAGTAGGCATTGATCTTTTAGGCATCAGCAAATTAAAAAGGAATTGGACACTTTCAATCAGAAGATGATATTGTTTACTACTTAGCAATGATTTAGGAGGGACAACACCTGGGGACAATGCAGTCAATAATCAAATAATATTAGATTTCATAGACAACTTTTTAATATGATGGATGCCCAAGTGTATGCTCCAATTGCTGGTGCAGAAGAGGGGGAGATTCATTAATTTTATGGCCAAGTTCAATCTGAAATCATCGGACTATGCAATTAAAATGTGCTACTTGTGGCTGGAGACCAGAATTCCAAATTTGGAAGGAGGAAAATGTGGCTGTATGGTCTAGGAAACAGAAATGAAAAGGATAATGATTTGTTCATTGTTAAAACAGTCTTTGAACAACCAAAATTACACTAACAGATGGACTACATGGAAATCAAGTTGATTAAATTATTGGTAAAAGTAGGTGGAAAAGTAGAGTAATAACAGACCAACATACTGTACGTTAACCTTGGAACATATCACAAACTGTTTATGTGTAAGTTTCAACTCAAAGAACAAAACCAAGTACTTCTCCACAATATGATCTTGAGTATATTGAGCATATTAAAAAAACAACACCGAAAATAAAATACAAGCTGAATAGTCAAGACCTTGTTGATGACCCAAACTCTGTCAAGGACCTTGGAGTACTCATCTCAGTGCTAGAGCCCACTGTAACTACATAGCCAAAAAGGCATTAAGAGTTGTTAACCTAATCCTACGTAGCTTTTTCTCTGGTAATATCACACTACTAATTAGAGTATACAAAACATTTGCTAGACCAATACTTGAATACAGCTCATCAGTCTGGAACCCACATTATGTATCTGATATTAGCACAGTAGAGAAAGTCCAGAAATATTTCACAAGAAGAGTTTTCCACTCCTCTACTCATTGCAGAATACCTTATGTCACCAGACTTGAAATTCTAGACCTAGACAACCTAGAACTACGCCGCCTTCGGTTTGATCTAAGTATAATATATAAAATCATACATTGCAATGTCCTACCTATCAATGAATACTTCAGCTTCAACCATAACAATACAAGAGCACACAATAGATACAAACTTGATTGCAGGAAATATGACTTCAGCAACAGAGTGTCAATGCCTGGAATACTCTACATGACTCTGTGGTTTCTTCCCCAAGCCCCAAAAACTTAAACCTTAGACTGTCTACTATTGACCTCACCCCTTTCACAAGAGGTCTCTAGGGGGCGTGCATAAGCGCACCAACACGCCTACCGTCCTTGTCCTATTGTTTATTTTTCTTATTTGTATCCATTTTATGTATTCATAACCATGTTTATACTTATACCTGTTATCTAATAATCGCTTGACAAAATAAAATAAATAAATAAAAAAGCAGAAGAAAGAATGTCAGAATAAACAGTGCAAGTTTCCCCAAATTGAAGGGAAACTAAATCAAAGAAAGACAAAGATCCAAAGAAGGAACTTTACAAAAAGTTTTAGAAGCTGTCAAAAGAGACAAGAAGCAGTATTGCCACTACGTACATCAAGGCACTGAAGATGGAAACCAGCCAAAACAAAGAAAATATTCTAAAAAGTCTCTGAATACTTCAACTTCTGATTGGTATGCCAAAGGACCTCAATGGTCACACAGCAAGGGATTCAATGAAAATCAAAGAAAGGCAGAAAGAGTATATTCAAATACTGTACAGTAAAGGGAGTTACATCCAGGTTATATTAGAAGATACTGCCTACTTACAAATACTTCTCATACCAGAATATGAAGTTAGATTAAAAGTTAGATTCTGGCATTTTAGTCAAAATTATGATGTCATTTGGCTTATCAACTGTAATATGATGAGAGAGAGAGAGAAAGACAGGGGAAGGGAGTGAGAGAGAGATTGTGTGTGTGAGAGAGAGATCTATAAAATTTTAACAGACTAAATCAACCATGTATGATGGATGACACAGAAGCAATCAAATTGGAAGAGATCAGTCTACATAACAATACCAGAGAAAGGAGACTTAACAGAGTGTGCTAACTATTGCAAATATCCTTAATTTTGCATGTTAGGAAAATAATGCTTAGGATCATCTATTGCACCAGCCCTATCATATATCAGGCACATAATGAAGTCTTCAAGCCTTCCAAAAGGTCAAATGGGCTGGGGCCATTTTAATCTCTGGAGGAAGAATGGATCAGAGGACAGGCACTATGGCAGGGAAGCCATGTCTCCTTTGCTCCCTCATCCCTTGGCTGATGGGACCCGGAATATGCTCATCCTGCTAAGCCAGATTCCATGGATAGAAAAAACTGGGAGAAGAGTGTCTTTCAGGTAATCCAATCCCAACTCCTGAAGTGTTTTAAAGGTGACAACTACGTAGTACCTTGAATTGCACAAAGAAACACACTGGCAACCAATGCAGCACATGAAGCAGTAGTGATATATATGCCAATTAATGGATACCATTTATGACCCATGCAGCTGAATTTTGCACCCATTTAAGCTTTCAAATACTCTTCAAGGGGAGCCCCATGTAGAGCACATAGCAGTAATCCAGATTGAAAGTCATGAAGGCATGAGTGACAGTGAGTGGAGCCTCCCAGTCCAGGAATGGGTATAACTGACACACAACCCAAAGCTGTGCAAAGGTCCTCTTAGCCACAGATACCACCTGCTCTTTCAGCATGAGTCCAAGACAATCCCCAGATTGCACTCCAAGTCCATCTGAGGCAATGTCACAGTGCCATACAGGCAAAAGGCAGTAAAAACTTGATGCCGAAAGAGCCAAGCATCCAAAGCTACTTGATCTTGCTTGGGTTGAATAAAAAATCCTTGTGCCTCAAGGGGTTTCCTAAAGCTTTCAGGCATTGGGAAAGGAAGTCTACACAACACTCAGACAGTTTAGAGTGGAGACATAAAGCTGGGTGTCATCAGCATATTGATGATAATTTTCTCCAGACTGTTGGATTGCCTCACCTTTATCTCTTAGGTACAGGTTAAATAAGAGGGGAGAGGGAACCAAGCTCTGTGGCAACCCACAAAGTAGAGAACATTTGGTTCCCCCACCCCCACAATTAAAACAATGGAATTAACTCTGGAAGATAGAGGAGAACCAGCACAGCACAATGCCACTCAACCTGGATTAAAGAAACTCCACTGCCAGCCATGCTACAAATCAAGAAGCTTAGGTAGAGACAGTGGAGGATTAAGGCTCACTGGTGTCCAAAGCACTGACACATCTTGGTGCCTCCCTCCTTTGTACATACTGTACAAACAAAACCATATTCTCAATTTTATGGTGCCCCCTTTGGGCCTGGTGACCTAAGCACATGCTTAGTCTGCTTAATGGTTAATACACTACTGGGTAGGGAGGCCACTACATAGCAGAGAGGCTGGTACAATAGCAACAGCCCCAAGAGATCCTTCATAGAGGCTAAATTAACAAATAGGGTCTCATAGCTGGACATCTGAGGAGCAGAGCCCTGGATGTTTCCCAAGAATCTTGGATGACCACTGCCACCTCTCCATTCCTACCATGGGGGTCTCAGCTGGTGCCACATACAGAACCCCACTGGGCATATTTCATATTTCCACTCCAGTCCCAGCCACATCTCACTAATGCATGCCAGGTCAGCCTTTACATCAACATTCAAGTCATGAATGAAAGCGGCCCTATTGCTGACTGACCTGGCGTTTAGCTTTGATGTTCAATTTTTATTAAAAAGGTTCAGACAGTAACATTATTTATTTGTAGTCATCTTATTTTTTTTCCCACCGCATTTCTCCCTTCATTTTCTTTCAGAGCAAATCCATGAAGTGAAAAAAACGACAGATCTTACTGGAAAATGTATTTAATAGTTAATTCCAGGCTCCCCCTTTAAATTCTAGAAGTAACCTATATGGTTACTTTGTAGTCACCCAACTTCATTAATCATCATTAAATATCTATTCCTCTCTTACTTAGGTGACAGCACAGCACCAACTAGGACAGCAGCTAGAAATAGGAATCAAGGCACAAAAAGTACTCATCATGCATGATAAAAGATTCTCAAGTTGCTAAGCAACCATCTCCTTCCTCCCCCCCAAAGTTCTAAGAATGATGATAATGTCAGAGATCATCTGATAAATCAGCCAAGCATTTGTTGGCTATAATATTATTAAGAACTGTTACTTTGGTGCAAAGGGGGATATAGGTGAACTCTAAAAACTCCTGGCAACTAATTGGGCACTTATGAGGCCCTCTAATTTACAAATATATGGCACTAAAGGCCATATATGCTATCCAACTACATTGCAAGAAAAAAAGTAATTTGTTACTTTTAAAATGTTCCAATAATATGTACACTTTTCCCTGTTCTCCCCAGAGGCACAAATTGAGGCACAAATTATCAATCTCAATTTTGGCTATTCTGGACCCTTTATGTGAAGATCTAGCTCTCTGTAAGAGGTTCTAATGCTGGGGAAAATGAAGAAGAAGAAGAAGAAGAAGAAGAAGAAGAAGAAGAAGGAGGAGGAGGAGGAGGAGGAGGAGGAGGAGGAGGAGGAGGAGGAGGAGGAGGAGGAGGAGGAGGAGGAGGAGGAGGAGGAGGAGGAGGAGGAGGAGGAGAGTAGCAGAAAGCTGAATGGACTCAGCTAGAGTGTTGATGGGTCCACTGTTGGAAGATCAGGTTAGAGAGAGATTATTATTGAAAGAATATATGTGTTGGCAAGAGACAACCATAACTTGATGGCACATAATCAATTAATCCCCCATTCTCATCTAATCTGAATTTGGCATCAAAATTGATCATTGTACATGTTAGGAAAAGCTCCAACACTTTCAGAATCATCTAACTAGAAGTTGAAAGTTGATTCTTAGAGGCACTTCTTGCATCACAGAAGTGAAATAATTATACCATGGTGCTTAAATTTTGGGAATTCTTTTGAATTTTCAATATTTCTGTATAAATGTGACCTAAAATATGAAGTGTTCTCCACAAAAGTCTTAAAAGTCCTACATAAAAGATAAAGAGGACACAATTAAGTACGTAAGTTTAATGAATAAATACTTGTTCATGAATTTATTGAAGAAAATTATCCAAAGCTACAAATTTGTGTATGGCAAAATATGTGAACCTTTGCTTTCAGTAACTGATGTACCCCCATGGTCAGCAATAAGCTACAATTCAACAAAACATCTATTTTCTTCTGCTTTAACCATTCTTTAATCATCCGAGGTGTGTTTTGGCCATGGTCTTGCTTCATGGCTCTCTTTCTCTTCAGCTTCAGTGTCTCTTCAGCTTAAGATACCTGTCAATTTCCTATAGAATTTTCTGGAAGAATTCTGAATTTATGGTTCCATCAATGATGGCAAGCTGTCATGATCAAGAGGGAGAGAAGCAGACTCAAATCATGATACCGCCACCATGTTTCACTGATGGGATAGGATTAATGGTGGGATTCAAAATTTTTTACTACCAATTCTATGGCTTGGTGGGCGTGGCTTGGGGAAATGGCAGGGGAAGGCTATTGCAAAATCTCCATTCCTTCCCCACCCCGCTAACCTGCTTCCCAGCTCTGTTCTCCTGTGCAGGGCAACAAAAGAAGACCCAGCCTATCAGCTGGGACTAGGGAGGCAGAGAATAGAAGGGGGCAGGGCCAGTCACGGGTGGTGTTGGCTGGTTTTCCAAACTATTCAAAATTTCCACTACCAGTTCTTCAGAACTGGTCAGAACCTGCTGAATACCACCTCTGGATAGGATCCTTATGCTGGAATGCAATGTTTGCCTTTTGCCAAACATAAGGCTTCTCTTTCAAGCCAAAAAGTTCTATTTCAATCTCATCTGTTCTGAGAACAGTCTTCCAATAGCTTTCTGGCTTATCTACATGGTCTTTTGCAAACTGTAGACCAGCAGGAGCCTTGTTTATTTTTAGAGTAATTGTTTTCTCTTTGCTATACTGCCATGAACTTCATTGTTGTTCACTAGTCTCATGAACATCGAGATTTGTAATGCAAGAGTGTCCTTTAGTTCTTTCAACATTACTTTGTGGTTCATGACACCGCCTGGAGCATCACATGACATGCTCTTGCTCTTGGTTGGTCAAGTGCTCCTAAAGAGGGAAAAAATGGTACTGAATTGCCTGTATCCGTCATATCATTTGCCTGACAGTACCCTGGCAGAGTCCAAACTCTGGAAATAGTTCTGTTGTCTTTTCCAGCCTGGTATACATCAACAACTGGCTTTTGGAGATGCTCAGAAATCTCTTCTTTTAAACCATGATACATTTCCACATATCAGTACCATGAACATAAAAGTTTGATGGTGAATACCCCAAATTCTGTTTTTAAAAATAAGGCAAGACCTCCCACATTCACACATGATTAGCATCCCCTTGACCTAAATACCTAATTCTAAGTTTCCTTTCAAATGAACTGATAATCCTTGAAGTTCGTATACTGATAATCCTTGAAGTTCATATATTTTTGCAACACACTAATATCGATAATTTTCTTCAATAAATAAATGAACAAGTATATTGCTTTTGACTCATTTGATTGATTGGGTTGCCTTTATCTAGCTTTAGGGCTTCTGTACAGAATAGATCAAACTTTAGACCGCATTAATGCAGAAATATTGACAATTCTAAAAGGTTCAGAAACTTTCAAACGCCACTGTAGATTGTGACATATTTATTTTGAACCCTTCTTGATTTTTATAATATGTTTAAAAGAAGCAGGCACTGTTTTTTATTTGTTTCAAAGTGCAATAGGGAAAACAAGCAGCATTCTGAGCACAGATAGAGTACAATCTGCTCGAACTAAGCAGACTGTATAAATTTACAGCTGTGACTTTGTATATAATTTAGGATCATAAAAGACTGATAAGTCTAAAAGTCATTTAATTAAATATGGAGCTCTCCCCTCCACCCACGCCCCAAACAAAAAATCTGGAGCACCCAAGCCATCCCTCTTGAGAAGATAGGACATCAGTGTCCTGCACAAAATCCCATTTAAATATCTGCACACTAAAAAGGCACTTTGATGTCACATTAGCAACAGAAGGTATGCAGATGCCAATTAGCAGAAAAACAGCTTGTTAAAATAATGAATTGAAAAGATGTCTATTGGCAGGTCAAACTGACTGGCAACAGTTTCTCCTCTGCAACTTATGCTTGATGAGGGCATTACTGGTGGGTGGGTGTTTTTTTGCAAATTAGCACTTCTGATTAAATGTGCCAGAAAAATATAGTAGAGGGAGAATAATGAGACATTTGGCGAGATGTGATCATTTGCTGAAGTTGATGAGGTGAAGATGAAGATGATAGCATTCAATTCAGGGGGAAAAAAAAGCATATGAACCAGGATACAATCTTATGTTTAATGAGATACGAAGCAGCAAATGGAAATGGAGGATTTCAAAGTTATTAGAATGGGATTTAGCATGAGTTACCATTATAAATGGCCTCTTGGATAAAAGCTTTGTTTCAGAAAGAGGACAAATTACTGCAAGAAAAGAGGAGAAATAAAGCAAACAAAGCAAGGGAAACTTTTAGAGTTAAATTGGATATTGCAAGATCCCAGGAGAAGAGCAGTCCGACAGTCATATTTAAAAAGGGTACAGGTTCCATAGATGACATTTGCAGTTTTCGGCAATTGTAATTCGACCTGCTTTTCAAGCAACAGCAAATGAATGAGAGAAGGTACTATAGGTGTTATCTGCTGGCCCTGCAGTAAAAGAAAGGTTGCACTGTTCCTTCATAGGACAACTGCCTAATTATCTACTAACTAACTAATGAGCTAACTTGGCATTATCTAAATATCAAGGAGATAAAACTCTGTCCTAGAGATAAATGTTGCAACTAAGGTGTCATAAAGGAGCAGATATAGCAATGGTCTCATGAGGATTTCAAAAATAAGAGACAACCTACAAGCTTTGCCATCATTTCAAAACACCCAAGAATAACCATGTGTGACAAACCAGGGCTTCTATGGGTTTCTATGTAGCATCAACTGAGCTCTTCTAATCTGGCCCCAATTTCATTCCCCCACTCCCACTCTCAGGAAATGGAACATTTTGCCCTGAAGCTAAGCATTACCATGTAGTTAAGCATTTGTCGATTAGCAGCCTACTTCTCCATTCTTTCCCCAGTATGTTATATTTCTTGATCTTATTGCTAGGATACATTAAATTATATCTCAGCAGTCTTTTCCAAGAGATTATCAGATATGGGTTTGTTCATGTACATCACGGTCACTGTTCCTTTATAATATTTTACCTGATCCTAATGTTTAATAAGAGTCATGGTGGCTCAGTGGCTAAGACACTGAGCTTGTCGATCAGAAAGGTCAGCAGTTTGAATCCCTAGCCCCGCATAACAGAGTGAGTTCCCGTTATTTGTCCCAGCTTCTGCCAAGCTAACAGTTTGAAAGCATGTAAAAATGCAAGTAGAAAAATAGGGACCACTTTGGTGAGAAGGTAACAGAGTTCCGTGTGCCTTCGGCATTTAGTCATGCTGGCCACATGACCACAGAGACTTCTTCGGACACCGCTGGCTCTTCGGCTTTGTAACGGAGATGAGCACTGCCCCCTAGAGCCAGAAACAGCTAGCATGTATGTACGAGGGGAACCTTTACCTTTATCTTTAATGTTTAATAAATGTCTGTCCAAATATACAAATCTACAGACAACAGGATTTTGTTATCACATAAGTAAACCATTTCTTATTTGCCTGTATAAGATCTTTATAGAAATAACCAATGTTAAAAACATCATGCTCTGATTAATATTTTAGAGAATATTTGAGAATAGGGGTCTCTCTTTGTGAGAAATGAAGTTGTCCTGGGAAGATGATTAATAAGTAATGAGATCATCAGACAAGAGGACCTTATACTAACATTGTTAAATGAAAATCTTGTAATTTCCTAAAGTTTCTTATGAAACTTTGTCAGATATTCAAAGCAAAGCACAAGCCAGCATTGCCTTTCTCCATTCCATTGATGTGAGGTTGTCTGTCTTTCTTCCTAACATGTAAATTTCATATGTCACACAATTCCATGTAACTTAGCATTTAAAAAGCATTATAAGTGATCTCAATCAATTTGTTGTCACATTATTTATGTTATCCAGCTCATCATTCATTGCCCATTTTTGATTTTCAATATTCCTTGCAGAAAAATATTAATTCCAAAACCATGAATATGGAGATATTTGTCTATTCTTCTTCTTAAAGAAAAGGCACAAACTTCTTAAGACACTGCGTCTTAAAATGGTAGAAAATTTTCTTTTTTTCCCATCTCAGATAAACGTGTGAAAAAATAAGAAAGAGAGAAGTACTATTTCATTGTTCTCAAAACTATGTTCTTAGAATGGTTTGCCATTATGAATAGCAACTTTTGCCAAATTCCACTTGAGTTGCTTTTGGGGGTTGGCTTAGATACTAAGTAAGCTTACAGTAAGAAAGTGTGAATCAATGATTTCATATCTAAAAGGTTTAAATAATTAGAATGGAATATAATTAAAAGCATGTAGCTTTTTTATTTTTTTGGCAAAAAAAAAGAATGGAAATAGCAGAATTGGTAGCCCTTTTAGAGGCCAATCATTTCAGTTCAATGAGCTTCAAGGGTTTTGATAATATAGTAGAGGAAAGATAGAAGAATATACATATATATATTTGCAGCACATTAACCAATGCTGCAACTATAATAATATATTTATAGTAATGATTAAGTCCATCGCCTTTGTAACTTTGGACTGAAAAAGCTACTTGGATAAACAGAAAAATGTTTCAAACCAAAAAGAAAAGAAGCCCAGTTGCCAACTTCCCGACATCTCTTTTGTAAGTTTCCTTAGTTAGACTATTGGAGGCTTAATGATACAATATACAGTATTGGTCTAAATAATAATTAGGCGTTATTGTAGGCATTACAGGCATTAGTCTGTGGCCCTAGATGCTAAGAATAAATGAACGAGACTTATGCTTTATTTGACATGGACATGAATTGCAGGTTAGTTGAAATCAACGCAGTTAATTTTTATTTTACAAAGATTTCAGTGGAACCTTAGCATTAGCTGTCTACATAGATTGAATCCAACACATTGCTTAGAAATTATTTAGGTAAATTACTAAAATTATTTTAACAGCACTTAATAAGCCAAATAGATAGATTATGAATGAGAGTTTATCATATTAAATATTACCAACTGTATAACATTGTAGGTGGTGTAAAAACAATCTGTTTGGCCAGCAGGTGATTGTAAATTACCAGGTTCTCTCTCCTGCTAAATCCTGCATTTATAACCACAGTTGTTGCTCAGTTAGTATTCTGTTGAACTTTAATTTCATAAATCAGTATAACAAAGACAGACAGAACACTCTGTGATGGCTTTGAGCATAATGTAAACTTTATATTCTACAAAAGTAATTAATAATATGACCATAGGGAGGAATATTCTGCATGTTTATGCATTTACTTAAACTTCTTTTACTCTAAACAGCAGTAGATTACAAATTGTGCTCCTAACAGAGCTCAGGCTAGGCTGATAAATTTCATGGGTTTGTCATGGTGAAAATATTAAACTTCATGCTTTCTCTTAGATTAATAGACAAACTATATTAGAACCCAGTCAGAATTTCAAAAGGCATCCTTGATAAATAAAGCAAAATCAATCATGCTTAAGATAACCATAAAGTAAAGCTGACAGCTGTCCTATGGAAGTTGGCTGCCAGAATTTACTTCTGGGTGAATGCAAGAAGTAAATTAGCAGTAAATCTGAAGTAAGTAAACTAAAGATCCCAGTTCCACCAGTTTGCTTATTATCTACAAAAAGTAGCACCTCAACAAAACTAATTATTTTTTCTTTTAAATAAAGCAGGTATACACTTCCAGTTGTGAGTAAATAGGCAGAAATCCTCCTCCTCTTCCTTCTCCTCCTCCTCCTTCTTCCTCCTCCTCCTCTTTCCCTTCTTATCCTCCTTTTTCTCCTTCTCCTTCCTGCTGGCTAAGAGAAAGTGACTGGCCTAAACTAACTCTGCTGTGTATAACTAGAACTCACAATCTCCCATTTCTAACTAGATGCCTTTAAATGCTATACCAAACTGGCTCTCAAGCCCAAATAATATTAGATACTTATTAGATGCTATTGTAGAATGCCTTTGGGCTATGTACAGAAGACAATTCCATCAGGATTTGGCATGAGGATATGCAGGATGGTCTTAAAATTGTCCATGCCAAACCATTGGGAAGACATATTTGTCTCAGTGCTTTGGGGGTAGGGGTGGGGACAGTACTTTGGTTATACTATTGTGATTTTAGTACCCTTCTGAGCAATTTCTGCAATTCTAGAAAACATGACATATCTATATTGCTGATTTTTAGACCAGGGGTCGCCAACCTTTTGGACCTCAGGGACCACCAAACTCATAATTTTAGATCCCAGGGACCACTAACTGGTTCTTTGGGTGTGGCCTAATTTGTGGGTGTGGCTTGGTGGTCATGTGACTGGCTGGGCATGGCTTGTATGTAAATATTATAAATATTTATATAAATACTGAATTTTTTATAAAAAAGAGCAACTTTTACCCAAAATCAGGCAAAGCAGGCAGGCAGATTGAGTTGCTCACAGAATCACAGATTTATTCAGAGATCTATCTATCTGCCATTGGCTAGCTCAGTCTGTCACATAAAATTTGCTTCCAAGCAAACTCATAAAATTTGCTCACAAGCAAACTCACAAAATTAACTCACAACACACCATGCATGTAAATATTGAATTTTTTATTTAAAAAAAGAGCAAAAGCAGGCAAAACAGGTAGATTGAGTTGCTCACAGAATCATTTATTGATCTATCTATCTGCCATTGGCTAGCTCAGTCTCTCAAATTTGCTTGCCATGAGCCTGCACTGAATTTGCTTGCAAGCAAACCTTCAGTCCTAAGGGAGATTTGGCGGTGCTGAGCCGAAGATCTAAAGACTAGCTAGAAAGCAAGAAATCCAACCATTTCCTACTTCCTAGCTAATCTAAATCTCCCGGCACAGCAGAACAGATGATAGTTGGAAAAAGGAAAAATAGCAATTTAGCAGGCAAGTTTACCAGGTAAGGAGTGAGTGGGAGGGGAGGGTTACCACGGGCCATGTGGGTGGCACAGCCTTGTGTTTCTGTGCAGCCTAGATTAATTGCTTTGTGGAGGTGCTCTGCGGGTGAGATTTCTCTGCAGCCCACCAAAATTTTCTCATGGCCCACCAGTTGGCGACCGCTGTTTTAGATCAGTCACTTTCTCTTAGCGAGGAGGAGGAGGAAGAATAGGAAGAGGAAGAAGAGGAGGATTTCTGCCTGTTTACTCCCAACTAAAAGTATTTATCTGCTGAAGATTAATATAAATTTTCTAAAAGAAAAATAAATAAATAGAAAAGTAGTGCTCGGCAGTTTGCCAAACAAAACTTTGCCACCATTCCCTTATAAACACTCTAAATACATAATTTCAGTTCAAAAATAACACAATAAATGCTTCATTTAAATACTAAACATTATACTGTATCATTCTGGGTTCAATTTTTTTTTTCCAAACAGCAAAATCAGTCAGCAACAACCTAATATGCCTCAGGCAGAATGGATGTGGAGTAACTAGGCGATAGGCAAATTGATCCAGCTTGGATTTCTAATTTGCTTCACTTGTTGTATGTACAGGGTTATTAATTTGAATGGAATTTCTGTTATGGGATTTTGAATGTTTGGATTTCACCAAAATGCATCTTGTGGGAAATGTAATGCATAACTGGATGTTCATCTGAAGGCCAAGATGGATATCTTTGACAGCCTATTATCACAAAGGCTTTCTTTACAATTACAGAGAGCAACACAAAGTCACCAGCCACAGGTTTATTCCAGAAGAATGGATTCTGGTAAAACAGAAGCAGAAACAGCATGGGAGTTTCCTCATGTGATGCTAGTGGTCAAAATGTAGAAGTGGATAATCTGAAGCTCCTCGCTTGTTGTTCTCCTAAAATACACTGTGTAAAAAAGAGGCAAGGGGGTTTCCTGCCACTTTGAGAAAAGCACTGTATGGAATCTGTAACACAGACCTCTAAAATAGTTCTTACACAGAACAACAAAAATAACCAAACCAAACCAAAAAGAACAGTGAAAAAGGAAACACTGTCCCATTTTACAGGGTGAAATGTTTTGTATCAAAACTACAACTATAGTGACCTTTTCTTCTTGTTTCAGTGACATTTGCTTAGGGATTGCTGAATTTATATAATGGGGTTGACCAAAGATTCAGAAGCTGTGATGTAACAGTAACAGAGTTGAAGGGAACTTGGAGGTCATCTGGTCCAACCCCTTGCTCTCATAGGAGACCTAAAATGTCTGATATGTGGCTGTCTGGTCTTTTCTCTGATGGGACATCCACAACTTCCAAAGGCAATTTGTTCCACTAGTTAGTTGTTCTCACTGATAGGAATTTTCTCCTTAGTTCTAGGTTCCTTCTCTCCTTGATAAATTTCCATCCATTGTTTCTTGTCCTGCCTTTAGGTGCTATAGTAGTTGGGCTCCTCTTCCTTGTGGCAACCCTTCAAATATTGGAAGACTGCTATCATGTCACCCTTCTTTTCATTGGACTAGACAAACCTAATTTCTAAAATCATTCTTTGTATGTTTTAGCTTCTAAGAGTGCAGGGGCATCTACCAGAATGGTCAACCAGTTATTAAAAATGGAGTGCATGAACATGTGATTGAAACTCCACCCCCTTTTCACACCTGTCACATATAAGGAAGGAGCAGAGTTTTGATCAGATCCTCAGTTTGCCATTCTGACTGTTTTGGTGAGGAATCAGTCAATCAATCAATCAATCCTGGGACTCTGGTAATTGGGATTTTTGTATCTTCATATCGCACGGCAGCCATTTTGGGTTTTACAATTAGATTTTTGTATCTTTGTATTACATGGCAGCCATTTTGTGAATCTTCTCACAAAAATGTGTCCAATTTATTTGATTCCTCAAAAGTGCCATTCATGTTTTCGTAAAAGCTGTTTTCAGGAGTTTGAGGCATTTTTTCTAGCAAAGGATAGAAGTTCTTTGAAAGAAATCTATGCTCTGCTGCCTTCAGACAAAGTGTTACTCCCACTTGGAGCCGGAACAAAGTCAGCATGGAAGAAAATAGCAGACTAGGGTCATCCATCTTACCTCAGTTTCTCAGTGAGGAGATCAGGAAAAAGCATCCTTGCTACATCTCCTACACTGCATAGGATATAAAAGGAACTGCCACTATTTTAGAATGGGCCATGCCTCGGTAATGTCCAAATGGAAGAAGACAAAAGAAAATACCCATAAATGTTGCTAAGTGTTCATGCGGTTATTCAGTTTGCCCATTTATTGTTATATTGTACCTTATGATTCTTTACTCCAAGACAAATTCCTTGTGTGTCCAATCACACTTGGCCAATAAAATATTGTACTGTATTATATTGTATTGTATTGTATTGTATTGTATTGTATTGTATTGTATTGTATTCTATTCTATTCTATTCTATTCTATTCTATATCAAACGTCATAGATAAAGAGAGTTTGAGAGGAAGGATCATATCCCATGAAATCTGAATCAGGACACATCTATTGGATGACTTCCTCACTTATTTTTTCTCTTTATCCCCATAAAGAAGTATTTTGTCCTTTTCTCCAGGCAACAGTATCATTTTTTTTTTAACATCCTCGAAATTATTCTGAATCATGTTAATGGACAACTAAAATCTGTTCTATCAAAAGAACAAATCTATTTAAGATTGGGTAAAAGAACAGGAAACAATTCATGGTAAAACAATGATTTGTCCTTGCCTTGATCATATTCCTGTATTTCCTAAACAGCATGAAAAGGAGAAAAACAGCAGATGTTTAATATACAGAGTTTTATTTTGTTTTCCACTGGTGTATTGTAATTTAAAATCACTTGACAATTTGCCTGTACAGTATTTATGATAGTTGCACTGTCCCAGGGTCATGGAATCACCATTTGTAACCTTCCCAGCTGGCTTCTGACAAGCAAAGACAATGGAGGAAGACAAATTCACTTAACAACCATAGGATTCACTTAACAGCTGCAGCAATACACTTAACAACCTTGGCAAAAAGGTCATAAAATGGCACACAATTCTCTTAACAACTGTCTTGCTCAGAAATGTTGAGCTCCATAGTGGTTATAAGTTGAGGACTAGCTATAGGGTCATTATTAGGACAACGAACTTATAGGATTTACATAAATGTATTTTATCCCCTTTCCAAAGGCAGTCATGCTTTTTTTTTTTTGCTTTCATCCTCTGCAAGCATTTGAGTGTGCATTTAAATAATTCATCCTTGAAATGGTTGTTTGGGAAGCCGAAGTCTGGCTGAACAAGAAAGGGCACAGAGTTTTACAAAGATGTCCAGTAATGAAAACAAGCAGATTGAAAGCCCAAAGATAAACAGAAAGGTGGATAAACTGTCTGCAGGAAGGAAGCTAAAGTTGATGACATTTGACATTTCCTTTCTGAAGCCATCTTCTCACAACTACCTGCTTTGAGGAAAAATGCACGCCATTAGGAAAGGAAACGTAGAACGAATGGGAGGACTGAATGAAAACAAAATAAGAAAATAATGATAGATGGTGGAATAGAAAGAGGCAGGCTCAGAAATTGGTGGAGGATTGCAGAGAGAAGGAAGGATGGGGCTGTAGCTCAGGGAACACGCTCACCAAAATAAAAGAGACAGGAAGAAATGGCGCCTAATGGCCCAATATAGTGCTGATTTGTCCCTTTGTTCCGACTGAATGACTTTATTCTTTGAGTCTGAAGGATATAAACCTGACCCAAAGAATAGAATAGGGTAAGATAACTAAATAAAAATTAAGAATAATTAGGGTGGGGGGGAAATAGGGAAAAGATTGGTTTGAAGATGCAATAGTATCATCTTTTTGTGATAATCATACAGCCCTGCTATGTTTTCATTTTCTAATTACCATTCTTTCCTTTATATGGAGGATTCATTTTCTGTATCTGTGGAGTGAGAAGCAATTTGGCAAACTGAAAGTAATACAAACAGGTCCAGGACACCTCAGATTCACTGTCAAAATCCAAGGAAAGAATTGAACAAACAAACTCTAGCAGTAACAATCCATCGGGAACTAGCTTTGCTTTAGTTTTCATCAGAATTTGATCTAATTTATTGGAAAACCCTTGCTCCAAGAAAAGATGAAGTTTGCCAAATATAGACATGAATGCAAGGGTTTTAAAGTTACATTCTGTTAAATCTCTTTATGCATGTATTGTATGTGGTACCTGGCTCCATAATAGCAACTGCGAGAGGAATCTTGGAGTCCTAGTGGAAAATCAGTTAAATATGAGCCAGCAATGCAGGGGTAGGCTGCAAATATTTTTACTACAAGTTCTGTGGGCGTGGCTAGGTGGGAGTGATTAGGTGGGCAATGGCCATGTGACTGGTGGGCATGGCTTCTTTTTTGTGTGTGCAGCAGCAACTTTCCCCCCCATCCATTTTTTTTACCCCCTGGGCCTCAGGGAAGCCTCCTGGAAGGCCATGCTCCCAGGAGGCTTCCCTGAGGCCCAGGAAGGCAAAAAACCAAGATGACAGGAAGTGTTAATACCGCTTTATATAATGCCTTGATAAAAACCACACTTGGAATACTCCATCCAGTTTTGGTCGCCACGATGTAAAAAACGCTTTGAGACTCTAGAAAAGAGTGGAGAGAAGAGCAACAAAAATGATTAGGGGATTGGAGTAGAGGTGGCGTTCAGTAGGCTCTGACCAGTTCTGGAGAACCAGTAGCAGAAATTTTGAGTAGTTCGGAGAACCAGCAAATACCACCTCTGACTGGAGATTTTACAGTATCCTTCCCCTGCCACGCCCACCAAGTCATGTCCACAGAACTGGTAGTAAAAAAATTTGAATCCCATCACTGACGAGGCAACATGTAACCCCCATGTCTATTTTTAAGAATCATGAAAGATCAGATTTATTGAAAGTACAATATCTAACTTTATTATTTACTTCATGTTAGATGTGTTACAAAAATGAAAATGACATTTAAATATCTCTGACACATTTAAATATCTCTATCTCTCTCTGGACTGGAGGCTGAAATACACAAAGAACAGTTGCAGGAATTCATATGTCTAATTTATTGAAAAGAAGGCCTGGGGGTTACATGATAGCAATAATCCAATATCTCAGGGGCTGCCACAAAGAAGAGGGGGACAACCTATTTTCCAAAGCACCTGTGGGCGGGATGAGAAGCAATGGATGGAAATTAAACAAGGAGAGAAGCTACCTAGAACAAAGGAGAGATTTCCTGACAGTTAGAACAATTACTCATAATCGGAATGGCTTTTCTTCCAGAAGTAGTAGGTGCTCCAACACTGGAAGTTTTTAAGAAGAGATTGGACAACCATTTGCCTGAACAGCGGGTTGGACTAGGAGATTTCCAAGGTCCCTTTAAACTCTGTGATTCTGTATGTGTGTATGTGTTCATGTGTACTTGTTACTTTGGGAACGAATGCAATACAGTAGGAAAATGTGCCAGACTTAAGAATCCAGAGATGAAAGGGGAAATGATTGTATATTGCATATGATGAGGTCCATTCTTGAATGATGGTCTGAAGCTGAGACAGCTATAAATTTAGTCTTGTCCAGAAAAAGTGGTAAACCAAGTCAGCCAGCTAACTTGATTCATAAGACACTGCCTGACAGGAAGCCATTCAGCGCAAGACATATGAAATGAATTGTATTATTACTTAGCAACAATAAAGTAAAGTAGCATTTAAATAAAACCAAAGATGCTTTATCACAATGCATACCTTTTCAACAAATTAAGTAAAAATTGTATATAGTGAAGTATAACAAATAATAAATTATTTATAAATATTATAAATGATAAATATACATTCTGGAATAAATCAGGTTGTCGGGGTTCAACAACGCTGCTGACAGAATGAAGCCTGACACGTCGCTATGGTTGGGGGAGAGCTATCTACCTTGAAGGTCCCGAGTCGATGTTGATGGCAGCTGACAAAGCCAGGTGCAACCGCCTCTCCCCACTTCGGTGAGACCGGCTGGGAAAATGCCTTATCAGCTGTTTGGCATTTTGCAAAACTCTAAGCACAACGCCTCCCACTCTTCTCCTTTACCAACCGGGAAATACTTTGGGATGTCATTTTGGCTGGTCAGCATTCCACATAGGTGATATTGGGTGGATCAGGGTGGAAGAATGACACTCAGGGAGGGGGAAGTTGTTATTTGGGGGGTTGGGTGGTAGCTCATGAGATTGCTGTAGATGGATGTTGGGTGTTTTGCTAAGGGCAGATGTTAGCTAATTAATGGGGGTGAATGGGAAATATAAACAGCGCTGAGAGGCAGACGGTGGAGGAAGCCATGAAAAACACACATTGCTACATCAAGACTGTGAGTGAAATGTTTTATTGAACCAGTTTCAGCGACCTCCCATAGGAGCTGACACAGGTAATCAGCAAGCATCCCTGCTCCACCTGCTCATGACAGGGAATACTTTAAATTGGTTTATATTGCCAATCACATTTTTAAACAATATGAATTGTTTCTAATTGAATTGAATGTGTATTCTAATTGTGAAATAGCATTATATTCCATTAAACAGTTTGGCCCAATGGATTAGCAGCATCTAAAACTCCCTATTGGAATGTGCACTGAATAAATATATGTCTACAATAATTTCTAATAATTAATTAAGAGTATTGCTATGGTTGCTGTTGTTTATTTCTTAGAACTTTGCAAAAAAAAAAAAGAATTGAAATATCTAATATTAACAAATCAATCATCTTGAAAATATCTTTTCTACAAGCTTAAGATAAGATATTTTTTTCACATTTACTGGATGCCATAAACAGTGTTTAGAATGGATTAGCTAACAATTTCATCAAGTTGAAAATGTAACATGGTTGGGACTTCCGGTTTGCAGGGCTTTGGAGGTGGCAGGAATCCGCGATTGTGCATGGTTTTTGCTTGCACTCGCTGCTGGAGTGCCCTGAGCCAGCCCGCTTCGGGGCTATAGCTACCCCATAGAGGTAGCTGAAGATAGGGGAGATCTGGCAGGGGTCGGGAAGAATCGCAACTCCCCTCCTCAGCTGGCTTAACTCCCTTTTCCGAAAGTGGTAAGAGTGGCAGTCAGAAATGGCCGCCACAAAGAAGCACTCATCCAGAAAAGAATGTGCAGGAGGAAGCTGAGAAAGTGAAAGTTTTGGCTGACCGGGATAACAAGCAACATTCAAGATACCCTGGAATTTTAATTTTATTAAAAATACATCGCTCCCAAAGAAGATCTGGAAGCAGTGAATGAAAGTGAAAAGGAAAAGTTTTTTTTTCTTCTCACTCTCCTTCCTTACGGTGACAGCAGATGAATGAGAAATTGGAAAAACCTGCTTTGGCATCAGCAGGAATTAAACTGGAAAATTAAAGCCAAGGGGACAATAAAGATTTCTGAACACTGGAAAAAAATTCTTTTTGCTGTAAGTGGGAAGGGAGAGGAAAAGAATTAAGATTAAGATTTTGCTGGAAGAGGCTACTTGGAATTTAAAAGACTAGAGCTAAATTGTAACAAGACTTCTAAAAGATACGATTTAATTGGAACTTTGTAAATGAATTGCAACCCCAGGAAGAGAAAGTGAAAAAAAGAAGAAAGTGTTAAATGAAATAGCCTGTGGGTATTTGGACTGTTTGGTGACTTTGGGACTTTTGGAAATTATTATTTGAATGATTAAAAACATTTGGGTTGTTTAAATTTTTTTTCTTGCAATGGCATTACTTGTGGAGTAACTGAAAATGGAACTGAAAATGGAATTTTAAAACATATAAAGAAGAGGAACAAGAAAGGAAGGGCTCTTTTGGCTCCATTTTTCATTTTTTAGAAATGGTGATTTCTACTTATGAGAAACTATAAGAACAAGAAGATTGGGATGAAGAAGAAGCCATCTTTAATGAACAAGCAACTTTATCTGGGGAAGAAAGGGGAAGGAAAGAGAATATTCAAATATCTCTATCACATTCAAATATCTCTATCTCTCTCTGGACTGGAGGCTAAAATACACAAAGAACAGTTGCAGGAATTCATATGTCTAATTTATTGAAAAGAAGGCCTGGGGGTTACATGATAGCAATAATCCAATATCTCAGGGGCTGTCACAAAGAAGAGGGGGACAACCTATTTTCCAAAGCACCTGTGGGTGGGACAAGAAGCAATGGATGGAAATTAAACAAGGAGAGAAGCTACCTAGAACAAAGGAGAGATTTCCTGACAGTTAGAACAATTACTCATAATCGGAATGGCTTTTCTTCCAGAAGTTGTAGGTGCTCCAACACTGGAAGTTTTTAAGAAGAGATTGGACAACCATTTGTCTGAACAGCGGGTTGGACTAGGAGATTTCTAAGGTCCCTTTAAACTCTGTTATTCTGTATGTGTGTATGTGTTCATGTGTACCTGTTACTTTGGGAACGAATGCAATACAGTAGGAAAACGTGCCAGACTTAAGAATCCAGAGATGAAAGGGGAAATGATTGTATATTGCATATGATGAGGTCCATTCTTGAATGATGGTCTGAAGCTGAGACAGCTATAAATTTAGTCTTGTCCAGAAAAAGTGGTAAACCAGCCAGCTAACTTGATTCATAAGACACTGCCTGACAGGAAGCCATTCAGGGCAAGACATATGAAATGAATTGTATTATTACTTAGCAACAATAAAGTAAAGTAGCATTTAAATAAAACCAAAGATGCTTTATCGCAATGCATACCTTTTCAACAAATTAAGTAAAAATTGTATATAGTGAAGTATAACAAATAATAAATTATTCATAAATATTATAAATGATAAATTTACATTCTGGAATAAATCAGGTTGTCGGACTTCAACAACACTGCCGACAGAATGAAGCCCGACACGTCGCTATGGTTGGGGGAGAGCTACCTACCTTGAAGGTCCCGAGTCGATGTCGATGGCAGCTGACAAAGCCAGGTGCAACCGCCTCTCCCCACTTCGGTGAGACCATCTGGGAAAACGCTTTATCAGCTGTTTGGCATTTTGCGAAGCTCTAAGCACAACGCCTCCCACTCTTCTCCTTTACCAACCGGGAAATACTTTGGGATGTCATTTCATCTGGTCAGCATTCCACATAGGGGATATCGGGTGGATCAGGGTAGAAGAATGACACTCAGGGAGGGGGAAGGTATTAGTTAGGGGGTTTGGGGGGTAGCGCATGAGATTGCTGTAGATGGATGTTGGGTGTTTTGCTAAGGGCGGATGTTAGCTAATTAATGGGGGTGAATGGGAAATATAAACAGCACTGAGAGGCAGACGGTGGAGGAAGCTATGATAAACACACATTGCTACATCAAGACTGTGAGTGAAATGTTTTATTGAACCAGTTTCAGCAACCTCCCATAGGAGCTGACACAGGTAATCAGTAAGCATCCCTGCCCCACCTTCCCATGACAAGGAATACTTTAAATTGGTTTATATTGCCAATCACATTTTTAAACAATATGAATTGTTTCTAATAGAATTTAATTTGTATTCTAATTGTGAAATAGCATTATATTCCATTAAATAGTTTGGCCCAATGGATTAGCAGCACCTAAAACTCCCCATTGGAATGTGCACTGAATAAATATATGCCTACAATAATTTCTAATAATTAATTAAGAGTATTGCTATGGTTGCTGTTGTTTATTTCTTAGAACTTTAAAAAAAAAGAATTGAAATATCTAATATTAACAAATCAATCATCTTGAAAATATCTTTTCTACAAGCTTAAGATAAGTATAATTCAAAAAAAAAATATTTTTTTCACATTTACTGGATGCCATAGACAGTGTTTAGAATGGATTAGCTAACAATTTCATCATGCTGAAAATGTAACATGGTTGAATAAATTATCACTCGTATCATATGTGGTTCCACTATTTCTTCATAACTATTAACATTGTTGATATGATATTACAAAGATCAATATAGTTTAAAGATGTAAATTTCTGAATTATATACCAGAAATGTATTATGTATCACTAAATGAAGAATTATTGATTTATTAAGCCCTCCCCCTGGACTTTTCTATTTGCAAAAAGAAAGCCACCCCAGACTTAAAATTCTGGATTGTTGATTTCTATTTCCTGTCTATGAGCTAGCATAGAAAGACTGAATAATATTTTTTTGTGGTAACAATAAATATGTGTTTAAAAAATAGAGAATTATTTTCAGTATGTAATATAATATTTCTGTTTTTTCCTTGTCTTTCCTTCCTTTTTCCCTTTCTTTTTTTAATGATCTATCCATGAAGATAGAATCTTCCATTTTGTATCATTGCTATCAATTTCATTATTTTAACATTCTAAATTTTATAACACAATGCACTGTATGAAGGAGCAAGTAAACCAAATGTTTTTAAAGAAAACATCTCTTAGGTGTTTACTTTCCTAATCTTTCCCATGAAACTGACTGATCCTCAAATAAAAATCGATGAATTTAAAGAATTCATTGCTACCAAGGATAGCAATATCCATTTATTTAGATTGCTGTAAAAAGTGACCATGCACTCCCGCATATTCCTGATACTCAAAAGAGAAAATTCCCTATCCCAAGAATGCTCTGCAATGATGAAACTGAGAGTGGATTTATGGGAAATGGGCTGTAGATTGAGTAAGGTGGCCATATTGCACTGAAAAGCATTTGAAACTTAATATGTTTTTAGGGAAAACTTCCTCTGAATCGGCTTAAGCTTGTCTGGTTTTGATTTTTTTTTTTTTAACTGACTTGGTTACTGCAATTTGAATTCAGAAAAGAAAAATGAGCAGTTTAGAAAAGCAGAGATATCCAGATCACTTAAATTCATTCCAGTATCCTACTTCGTTGGAAATGGATGCCAAGTATTTAAAAAAAAATAACAGAGTTGCAAATTAACAAAAAGGAAGTAATGTTATAATGATTATAGCCTTCTTGTGTCTATTTGGCAGATAGCTATTGTTTTGGCAAATTCAATTGCAGCTTAAGCCCCCTTTTTGGAAGACAGAAACCATTTAATTTACAAAGCTATTTTTAATAAATCATCCATAGATGTTATACGTGGGTTACAGCCAGCCCTAGATACCATCAGACCTAAACCAACTATCTGAGCTACTTTATTATTTAAATTACTACTAAAGGATTAGCTTACCAAATAAAAGCATGATTTTGTATGAAATCCCACAAAAGATAAATGAGATTTGTTCCAGAATAAATCCATGCAGATCTCATCCCCGAAGTTTTATTCCTTTAAATATATTTCTTCACTGGGTTCACCCATCAGATTCCCAAAATTCAGAGTCAAACCATCTGGAAAAACCCAAACTAAAGAAAATTGTCACAGCAGGTGGCAGCACCTACCCAAATTTGGTTAAACTTAACAAAAGATAAGCAGGGTCAGATAAGGTTAAGCTTAAAAAAATTAAAGACGGTAGATATATCAGCAAGATTTGACCAGGAAGACATATGGTCAGAATCAATGTACAGAGCATATTTTCAACACTTGTACAAAAAGAAACCCAAAAATCTATGAAAAAAAGAAACATCCTAAGGGAAGGAAAATGTTTCAAAAAGATTCCACTGACTTACAGAATAAGATATAATGGTAGCCAAATAAAGGAGAATGAAAACCATAGGCAACTAACTAAAAGTACATACAACAACCCAATGCTGAGTTTCAATATCAACCAAGAAAGGAGAAAGGAAAATGCTGTGGTCAAAAATATCAACAATTAGAGGTGGGGGAACAGTGTTAAGAAAATAAGACATCGTTTAATAAGACCAGAGAAATGACAGTTACATCTAGACAAGAATTTTTAAGAGTTATAATGTAGGTATTTATGAGAGGCTATTAAATCTCAGACTAAACAGAGATAAAAAGAAGCATCTCAATCAAATTGAGAAGCATCTCAATTTTATAGAATGAAATAAATATTTGTAGAGAGGGAATATATCCAGGAACTGAATATCATGAATGTATTAAGATAGGCAAGTAGACTCTTGTGTAATGGGAAAGCATTAGGAAAAAATGAACTATATTATATACTAATCTGCAGGGGTGGTATTCAGCAGGTTCTGACCAGTTCTGGAGAACTGGTGGCAGAAATTTTGAGTAGTTCAGAGAACTGGCAAATACTACCTCTGACTGGAGATTTTATAGTGTCCTTTCCCTGTCACGCCCACTAAGCCACGCCCACAGAACTGGTCATAAATTTTTTTGAATCCCACCATTGCTAATCTGTAAAAAACTGCAAGAGAATAGAAAATTAAAGTGACTAATTTTACGCCAACAATTATACACATGGCTGTATGGCTTGGAAACTGGAAAATTTATGGTACATATTTATCACTAAAAAAGAGCTTAAAGAAACTTTCAAGTCATCGTATTAATTCATCATGCAAGCAAGGTATTACTAAAAGATGTTCCAAGCAAGAACAGAGCCATACATGGAGAGAAAAATGCCAGATGAGTAGATAGAATCTCTAATATAAGAAATAAAATTGGCTTAGCAATGAATTTTATTGACTATAGCAAGAGCTTTGTATAAAGCATGTCAGAAGTGACACGGTAGATAATAAATAATAAAACTGTAAAGCAATTCAGATTTGAGTGATAAAATCAGGGGTGGATTCAATTTTTTTAACACCCGATTCTGTGGGTATGGCTTAGTTGGTGGGTATGCTTGGTGGTCATGTGACTGGGTAGACATGGCTTGGTGGTTGTGTTACTGGCTGGGCGTGGCCAATTCAACATCACTCACATCAAGGCACGCATCTCCTCGCCTGGCCTCTCGTGACTATGGGGATGCTGCAACAGTTTTAAGTGTGAAAAACAGTCATAAGTCACTTTTTTCAATGGTCACTCCACACAAGCAAAGTACCAGCAAAGGAGGGGACTAGAACTCATGATCCTAGCATTTCTAGCCTGATGCTTCAATCACTGTACCACATGGCTTAATTAAGATAGAATAATTTAAATTAAACATATTACACAGCTGCTTCAGTAAACAGCTGTGTGAGCCCAGCAACAGATACAGATAATAGGTTCCCAATAGGTGATAGATGCATTTTCCAAATCACATTTTGACTTTCAATTCCAGATCACTGTACAGCCCTTGTAGGTTTGTTAGCCTCAAGTACAGACAAAAGATGAACAGGGATACAGATTGTCTCTCATATCACAGACATCAAATATATTAGAGAATAAATGGAATGGCAGGATTCTCAACGATGACAGAATTGGAAATAAAAATAGTAGTCCAAATACTAACAAGGTGAGTTATGCAAACATGTCTCCCATTATGGCAATAAAAATGGATAGTGAGAAACATGAATGAATATTAAAATATGAACTAGGTAAAGATGTCAGCTAGAATGCGTAGTGTCTTACCGCTGATGGCGAAGAAGTGAAAGTGGTAAATTGTTCTCATTTAAGCTCAAGAGCAGTTAAAGATAGGCAGTGTCCCCGAGAAGTAAAGAGGAAATTATTCCCAAGGAGGAAGGCAATGACAAATATAGGTAAGATCATGAAAAATAAAGGTATTTCTATGGCAACAATGTTCAAAGTAGTAGATGCAATGGATTTCCAGTGGCAACATATAGCTGTGAAAAGCAAATATTTAGAGAGAGCCAGAGAAAGAAGATAGCCACTTCTGGATTGTGGATCTGGAAAGAGTGATGAATAATACCATGAAATATAAGAAAAGCCAACCAATCAATCAGGGGTGAAATTCAATATTTTTCTCTACCAGCTCTGTGGCTGTGGCTTGGTGTAATAGTAATAACAACCAGGGGCGATTTTTTTTACCAATTCAAATCGTCCCTACCACCTCTCCTGAGCCCAGCTGAGGTGGTTGAATTTCACCCCTGCATTCAGTCATGGATCAAATGAAGACTCCCTGCTCCTTTGATTCAATGACAGGTTAGCAGAAACTCAACAAATCAGGGGCATGTAAGTGTATGATGGACTAGAAAAAAAAAACTATGCTTGGCAATCTTGAGGCTAGCAGGAGAAGTTGAAGACAAATGGAGGCAGTGGATGATGGGGTCAGAAAAATTACAAGGTTGTTTTTGAAAAGCCATAAGTAGATTGAGATGCAAGCAATTGACTAGAGACCAGAAATTGAGCCTAATCTGATGGTAACTAACTTATCACTACATTTATTTTGGAAGAAAATTTTCAAATCTTCTTTTGTTCTAACCATGTCCAGTTTTTCCTCCCCAGGAGGAGATTTGCTGCTTTCTGGGTAGAGGTCTACATTTTCTTATTAAATAGGGAGAGGCAGTCCCAAGCAGTGGTTTAGGCCAGGATAGAAATGAAAGTTGACCTGATTTACACTGAATTAAAATTAGAGTTCTACCACAATCGTATTATTAAGAGTATGCCGTGCTTAGAAACCAACACCCCAAACCAGGTTGAATGTAGAGATGCAAGCCACATCTTTCAGCATCTTTTTAAATAAGCTACACCTCTTGAGCTGACATGGCAGCTGCTTAATCCCAGGAAAATGTGTTTCAATTAAGGGACCACTGACAATAGTTTGATATCTGCTTTAGAGTTCCTTGGGTATCCTGTTGGAACTTTCTTAGCTCAAATGTGTTTTCCTGGGGTTAGGTAATGATCCACATGGATCCAGGAAAAGATGCACCTCCGTTAAGGAGATGGTGCATACACTCAAAGTAGCTTCCAAGCACATTTTTGACTTCGATTGAACCATAGTACATTCCTGCATATTAGCTATACAGTCATACCTTGGTACTTGACTGCTTCGAAACTCATCAGATTCAGTATTCAACATACTTTGAAGCAGAAAAATTTCCCTGACACTTGTCTTTCTTCTGTTAGTCAACATAAATAGGGAGAGCTTGCTAACATCAGTTGCCTTGCTAACATCTTCTGGCCAAAATAGTAGAACATGTGACAATCATGTGGTTTTTCCCGGTACCTGTCAGTTTTAGTATTTGTAATGTCTTCCAGAACAAATTATCAATGAGTACAGAGGTACTACTGTAATTAAAAACACTAAAAACATGTATGAGTTGTAAAAATGTGGTGGAAGCAAGCAAGGTTGGCAAAGATACCAAGATATGGAAAATTATTGTGGTGTGAAATGATTCCACTAGACCTCTATTTCTTACTTCCTGTCTTTGCTCTTACTTACTATTTCTTTGATGTCCTTCAAATTTATATGTATACAAATTTTACCTTCTATGGTATAAAAATGTATTCTGAATTCCATACTTTTTGGGAGTTCTCTGAGAGATCCAGTCACAGAATTGGAGGAAGGCTGCAGCCTTGGAGACCCAGTTCATGTACCTTTGCTCTAAAGGAGACCAGGAGATATTAATCATAGATCTCCCACCTCATGTCTTATTTATGTCTTACATGGACCAGTCTCAATATTCATGAAGATCAGTAACCCTTGGATGTCTTTGGCATAGCAGGACACAGGATATAGAATGTAGATCTAAAGAGCAGAAAGGCTCATAAATAAATTAATATGTAAATAAACAAATCCTCTTACACATTTGGTTGGAGGAGAAATTAATTGAGTTCACCAAGTTGAAGAATAGCTGGTTCCAACAATTCTGGTTAAAAGGTTCTCTGTTTTTTGACTTTGCTAGTCAAATATTAGCTTAGTTCTTTGGAATATGATACCAGATATTCCGTCATTAGTCATAGTCACATATCACAAAAATATGAGCCTTTGGCATGATTACTCAGCTCCACTTATTTAATCCTGTTGATCTAATTCAATAATAGGAAATTGGTTGTGCTTGAAATTTTCAAGGAAAGAAAATGCACAGCTGCATAGAAATATTTATCCTGGATGCCAATGTGCTTTTTAACAAGCCTTCCTTTAAAACAAAACCCTTCTTCCACAGAGGAAATTGCAGTACAATTTCTATGCAGAAATTGCATAGCATTCTCCTATGTCTCTCTGTTAGGTCAAAAAGAACGGCTTTAGCAGTTGTACCTTTTCTTCATATAGTGCTGGGATGTCTTCTTGAGTTACATCCAACATCTGAGCCCATAGCCACTCATTCAGCAGGGTCTTCCTTGGTTCCCTTTTCTGCTTCCTAACATTTCCCCAGATTTATGGCAATTGTCAAGATTTGTGGGCCCACAAATGGGTATTGAGAACAGGAAGCATTTATAGATGATGGTTATATAGGAGCAAGGAGGCAAATGATAATATGCAGAGGTGGGATTCCAGAACTTCCGGTTCGGCCATTTTTTGCCTTCCCCAAAGTCTGGCGGCTTCCCTTGGGTTTCTGGGAGAGCAAAAACAATCTCCCCCAGGCTCCAGAGGGCATCCAGAAGCTGGAAACAGGCCCATTTCTGGACTTCCTGAACTTCTGGTTTGGCCCATTTTTTGCCCTTCCAGAGCCTCCGTGCAGACCTTGCACTTACCTGCATTTAAAATGGGCCATGTGGAGACTCCTGAATGAGGCGGGGTGGGAGGGGCCAGCTGGTCAGTTCAACTATTGGTTTGGTTCATCCTGTTCGCCTCACCAAATAAAGTAAACTACAACCTTGTGACACCAGTCCATAAGCATGCTGATGAGTTGATGCACGCACTGGCTTTTCGATATCATCTAACATGCCTATTGTTAAGTTCGGGTAATGAGAGGCTGAACCAGGGCATGGATGCAACAAATACTTTATTAGAATAATAAAGGACTGAACGTGCTTGCCAAGCCTGGAACTGGCTCGCAGCGATCAGCAACTGGTTGGACCCCGCAGCCTGCTTTTATAGCTGGCTGCTGGGGAGAACCAACCAATGAGAGAGAGGGCAACCGCCCCCGCAGCGCTAACGGACCTGAGTGGGAACAAGTTCCAGGGACATAACACCCCTTCCCCCCAGATGCGAACACGCATAGTCTTTCAGGTACGCAGGAGGCTTATGCTGGCGCCCAGAACGGCGCAACTCTGGTGAGTTGACTGTCAGTTCAGAGTCTGCAATGGAAGGCTGGATCGGCAGGGAGTCACGAACGCGTCCCTCGGTCAGGGCTGGCTCGGGACTCGTAGGGCTGGTCACTGGAGACGTGCTCCCGTTGACTGGTTCGGACTGGTCAGCCATCTGGTGGTCGCGGTCCGTGTTCGGGTTCCCTGGCTCGGCTGCTGGTGTAAGCAGGTCACCGGAATTGGTGCTGATGTGGGGTTGATGCTGTGGCCTCGCTCCGGTCTGTAACCCAGAGTCACCGCTAACGAGGGTGTCGTGGCGCTTCCGCAGCTGGTCCACGTGCCTTCTCCAGACTCGGCCGTCCTCCAGTCTGACTCGATACGACCTGGGTCCGGTGATGGCCACGATCTCGCCCGGGATCCACAGAGGGTCTCCAGCGAAGTTCCTCGCAAACACGGTTTCCTGTAAGACAAAATGCCTAACTTCCGAAGTGGAAGCGAGGGGAGAGTCAGGGCAGTAATGTGGGTGAAGCCTGTCCAATACAGTCCGCAGGCGTCTACCCATCAGGAGCTCAGCCGGGGACTTATTAGTGACTGTGCACGGGGTTGAGTGCTGGCTCATCAAGAAGCGGGAGAGTTTGTGGTGCCAGTCTTCCTTACTGAACCTAGCTAGAGCCTCTATGGTGGTCCTAACGGCTCTTTCTGCCAGTCCGTTACTGGCAGGATGAAAGGGAGCCGTGAAGATGTGGCGGATGCCCAGGTTGGCAGCGAAATGGCTGAACTCTGCCGATGCGAACTGGGGGCCATTGTCAGAAACAATAGAGTCTGGTAGCCCGTGTGTTACAAACAGGCGAGTCAATACCTTGGTAATCGCTTGCATGGTGGTTGTGGATAGATGTGCCACGTCAATCCACTTAGAGTAAGAGTCCACGATCACCAGGAACATTTTGCCGTGCATCGGGCCTGCTAGGTCGATGTGAATCCTGGACCACGGTGCGCTGGCGCTTTCCCACTTGGTGGGGGTGGCAACTGGAGGGGATGGACGGGATTCCTGGCAGGGATGGCAGGAGCTTACCCATCTGCTGATGTCTTCGCCGAGGCCCGGCCACCATACGTAGCTGCGTGCTAATGCCTTCATTCTGACGATGCCAGGGTGTCCTTCGTGCAACGCCTCCAGAACTCGGGCGCAGTGAGGTCGGGATGACCACTCGTGTGCCCCACAGCAAACAGCCCTGCAAACTGGATAATTCCTGTAGGCGGGTCTTGAAAGGCGTAAATTTGGTTTCAACATCACCGCCCGGCCACCCCCTCCTCACCCAGTCCAGTACCTGGGCGATCATTTTGTCTGCCTTGGATTTGGCAGCAATGTCAAGGGCAGTGATGGGAAGGTCCAATTGGGTCACCTCAAAGATAGCATGGACCGGTGCAGGATCCTCAGCTGGAGCAGGCAGGGGCAGCGGCTGAGGGCGCTCTGCGTGGGACAATGTTTTACCTGGACGGTGTGTGAGTCTATACGAGTATGCCGCTAGGAAAAGAGTCCACCTTGTCATTCTAGGAGAGAGGACTTGAGGGGTCTGTTTGTCACCAGCTAGTAGACCCAGGAGAGGCTTATGATCCGTGACCAGCTCGAAAAAGTGGCCAAAAAGAAATTCATGGAATTTCTTCACAGCTGCGACAGCTGCTAAAGCTTCCTTATCGATTTGGCTATAATTGCGCTCTGTTGCAGAGAGCGTCCTGGAAAAAAAAGTGATGGGGGCCTCGGAGCCATTGGGGAGCCTGTGGCTTAACACTGCCCCAATTCCAAAAGGGGATGCGTCCGCTGCTAACACTAATGGAAGGTTGGGATCAAACTGAATAAGGACCGCCTCCGACGTGAGTAGTGATTTGACTGCGTGAAAGGCGGAGTCTTCCTTGTGTCCCCAATGCCAAGCCGATTTTTTATCCAAAAGTCTGTGTAGGGGTTCCGCCACAGATGCTTTATGGGGCAGGAACGACGCGTAAAAATTCAATAGCCCCAAGAAGGCTTGCAGTTCCGCTTTGGAGGTTGGAGTGGGTGCCTCGTGAATTGCCTTAACCTTGGACTCCAGGGGTGAATGCCTGAGGCGTCAATTTTATAACCCAAAAAGTCCACCTGTCTAGTGGCAATGGCACATTTTTCTTTTTTTAACTTGAGGCCATGCTGTCTGAACCTCTCTAACACTGCTCGAACTCTCTGGAAGAGTTGGGGCCTGTCCCTGGCCGAGACTAAGATGTCATCGAAGTAGGGTACTACACCAGGGAGGCCCTGCAAAATCCGCTCCATGAGGGATTGAAAAATGCCTGGGGCAAAACTTACGCCAAATTGGAGATGCTTGCACGGAAAGCACCCTGTGGGTGACAATGGTCTGGAGTTCCGCTGTTTGGTTGTCAACAGGGAACTGTTGATACGCTTGAGACATGTCCAATTTGGCAAAAATGCTGCCAGGTTCAAAAGTGTGTAATAAATGCTGAATGACGGGCACTGGGTAAGCGCTAACTTGTAAAAATTTATTAATTGTGGTTTTGTAGTCCAAGCAAATTCTCAGGCTACCGTCTTTTTTGAGGGTGTGACAATGGGCGTCTCCCATTTGGCGAAATCTGTTGGCTCAATGACCCCTTGTTTTAATAATTTATCTAGTTCCGCATCTAATTTAGGCCGAATAGCGAATGGAACTCTACGAGGTTTTAGCCTGATTGGGACTGCTTGGGGGTCGACTGAGAATGAGATAGGGGTACCGTTATAACACCCCAGTTCATTGCTGAATACGTCTGAGTAATCAGCGAATAAGGAGTCAGTGTCTGAGGTTGAGACAGCATGGACTCCTGTTAACCCTAGGCCGAGATGGGGAACCAATCAAGCCCCAAGAGTGTGGGGAGATTTCCGTTAACTACCACTAGAGGTAGGTGGCCTTTGAAAGTTTTAAAATTAACAAGAAACTTGCCTCTGCCGATTACAGGAATGTCCTTCCCTGGTAGTCCTTCAGGCTAAACTGGCACTTCTGGAGCCGGTTCCTGGATAGACTGGGCTGTAGTCTCTTGAGGGTGCTCCAAGAGATAATTGAGAGCGCTGACCCCGTGTCAACCTCCATGCGACAAGGTCTACCTTCTAAAAAACGGAGAGAGAAATTTTACTAATGGCATGGCAAGCGTGCTTAGCATGGTGGCGAGTGCGACAGTTCAATACTTGCCTTTGGGGTCCCGAATGTGAAAAGGAGGGGTGCCTTTGTGCCGAGTTGTGAGCGGCCTGGCAGACTCTAGCGATGTGCCCTTTTTGTGGCAAATGTTGCAAGTGGCTCCCTTGAATTTGCAGGTGGTCCTCAGGTGAGATCCACCACAGGATAGGCACAGTGTGATGTGCTTGGGTGGAGTGACGCTTTCTTGCTTGGCTCCTACCTGCGGGGGTCTGGCGTGGGTGAGGCGGTGGATGTCGGCTGCATCGCTGGGGTCCTCTTCGATGACCACTTCTTCAGAGTGGACTGAAACTGCACTTTGCTTGGAAGCAGGACCTTGGATTTCGGTGGCTGAGTGTGCTGCCAGCTCTGCTGCCAGGGCTTCCTCGACGGCTTGCGCGAGGTTGAGGTCCTTCTTAGCGAGTAGGCGCCTTTGGAGGTGCAGGTCCTTGACTCCGCAGACTAGCTGGTCAAGGAGCATGTTCTCCAGGTAGGTCCCAAACCCACAATGGAGAGCTGCAGTTCTGAGGGCAGCCATGTACTGGTTGATGGTCTCTTTGTCTGATTGCTTCTTCATTCGGAAAGTTAACCGCCTGGCAATCTGTGAGGGTCTAGGAGAATAGTGGTTAGTAAGGATCTCTAACAGTTCTGTCCAGGGAACGTTTTTTAACTCACGTGGAGCCACGAGTGCTGTGGCGGTGTCAAAGACGATGGCTCCACAGTAGATCAGGAAATATGATTTTCTCCGGTGCTCCCCTGCATCAGCCAACCCAATTGCGTCGATGTAATGGTTAAAGCGATTCTTGTATGACTCCCATTTCTCCTCATCCGGCTTGAACGCTGGGAAAACCGGGTTGGAGTTCATGATGAAAAAGAAATCAGGTTGGAATAATCTGTTGAGAAAATCTCTCTGGGGCAGCAGCAAGGAAGGTTTTTGTGCCTGTGGCAGGCAAGTGACTTCAGCTCTGGAGAGGCTTTTCACAACTCTCTCTCTCTCTCTGGGTTAACACGAGGTTAGGCTGCAACGGTCGTTGGCAGCGTTTTGAAATCGCGCCTGCGTGGGCGTCAGTGACTTGTAATACAGCACCGCGCTGTACTTCTAGGCGGAAATTCAAATGACAGCCGTTTGAATTTCGCTACTAAAGAAACGAGCGGCTGCGGCTCGCAGCGCTTCACTTTCCCTGTAGCTTGGCTAACTAGCGGCTACAGACGCTTCTCACTCTCACTGCTTCCTGACCGCTTCTCTGGCTGCGGATCAGCGCTCGCCTCGTGCTTGCTGACCGCTCTCTGGCTGCGGATCAGCGTTTGCTCTTATCGCCTGCCGATCGCTCTCTCTGGCTACGGGTCAGCGGCTAGTGCTTCAGCGGTTGCATTGTGCCTCTGGTAGCCATCCCATCCTCGTCGCCAGTGTTAAGTTCGGGTAATGAGAGGCTGAACCAGGGCATGGATGCAACAAATACTTTATTAGAATAATAAAGGACTGAACGTGCTTGCCAAGCCTGGAACTGGCTCGCAGCGATCAGCAACTGGTTGGACCCCGCAGCCTGCTTTTATAGCTGGCTGCTGGGGAGAACCAACCAATGAGAGAGAGGGCAACCGCCCCCGCAGCGTGACGGACCTGAGTGGGAACTTCTACAAGTTCCAGGGACATAACACCTATACTCAAAGAATAATCTTGGGCAATAATAACAATAGATGTGCACTTTAGGAGGGCTCTTGATTTCATGGTTTAGGCCTCAGATTACAGGTAGTCCTCGACTCATGACCACAAGTAAACCCAAAATTTTTGTTGCATATTGATGTTGTTCACTGAAGTTCTTAAGTTAGTAACTGGTTGTTAAGTGAACTTGGTTTCCCCATTGACTTTGCTTGCCAGAAAGTCATACAAAATGGTTACATGATCTGGGACACTACACCCATCATAAATGTGGATCACTTGCCCAGCATCTGAATTTTGATCATGTGACCATGGGAATGCTGCAGTGGTGTGAAATATAGTCATAAGTCACTTTTTTCAGTGCCATTGTAACTTTGAAAGATCACCTAGTGAACCATTATAAGTGAAGGACTATCTATACCTTTCTACATGGAACCATAAACCACAGTTTACAAACCACGGTTGGATTTTCACATTACACAAAGCCAGAACCAAACAACCTCATGTGTGAAACCAGCAGCTGATTAGCAGTAGCTGTTTAGATTTTCAGATTTTCTAACCCAAGATGAGTTTGGGATTTTTGTATGCAAATCATTTGCCCTCCTCCTGAGCTAGCAGTTCTGAATCACGATCATGATTAATAGACGTGGCTGAATTTCTCTACAAATGTGCTGGGTTCCATTTTAAAGCAGGCTAATATGCACCATCCCTGCATCTGGTAACAATACATTCTGTAAATTAATTAAGTCCTTCTTTTATATCACATTATGCTCTATCAATTTAAATTCCTTCTGGGATGAATAGAGGAATCTTACCCACTACTGCATATCATATTTAGCAGATTTTTTTTTTCCTGGTGATGGTTTATATGTATCTAATAGCTATTACCAGCCTGCAAATTCACTGAGTAGTGCATTCTCGCATGATTGCATGCTAACATCAGTGAATTTCTGCTTTGTTATGCAACCATGAAGGGCATAAAAGATTTGCAGTTTATAAAAAGCAGCAACTGTGTTCACTAAGGGCTGTGTAACTTACACTATTTCCTGAGCTGCGGGGAACATGGAACAAGCAGAGAGGATTTCTATGCAAGTAGCTTTGGAGCAGGGAGAGAGGCTGACTCTTTGCCTCCAAACAGCACATATAAAGTGTCTTGATTCAGCGTAATTCAACTCACAAGGAAGTAAGTACAGGATTGGATCCAACCCAGCCCAAAACACAATATCTGCTGCAAAAGAGCAGCCTTTCCCCAAAGGTAGGCTCAAGGAAAGCCAACTTATTTGGAATAGTTCTTGTCATGCCCCTGGTGGAGACTGACTCTGAGGAAGAGGAGGAACAGCCAACAGGGAGCGTGGCTCCAGAGGTGGTGGAGGAGGCTGGGGAAGGGCAGAGGCTGGCTGAGCTATCAGAGGAGGACCCAGGCCCATCCCCTATCCATCCTAGGGCACGCAGGGAGGAGAGGATCAGGGTAAAATGGGGTCTACTCGGGAGGAGAGGGCCATGATCCTCTTCATGGGTTGCAGGTGTGAGATTTGCATAACAGTTTGGACCTGTGTGCTAACAGACGCTGGAGACAAATTAGTGTTTTATTCCGAAAGAAGGTTTATCTTGGTTGGCGTTCTTCCAACGGACTGTCCCTGGTTATCTTCCTGAAGTTGGCAATTATCTTTCCTGGTTTGTCATGGAACTTTATTCAATGCAGTTTGTTTTTGGTTTTTGCTTCATTATCGGCTCTTTGAATTTGAACAGTGTTTCTTTCCTTTGAAATGTTATTTTGAAAATAGTTTACTCCTCCACTGTGAACAATTAAACAGTGAAGCCAAGTTGAAGACATTAAAGGACTTTTAGTTACATTTTGGGTTTTGTTATATTTCTGATAGACTCTGGGTCATCACAGTTCTCTTTCTTGGTAATGCAAGAAATCACCGCAACAACTTACTGTATTATATAACCATTTGCCACCTTTTCTAATAGCAGGCATTGATTTCTTGGTCAATGTTTGGGGATAAAGTTTCAGTTTCAAAACTGCAGTGTTGCTAAGGCAATACCCAAAGTATTTATGGGAGAAGAGGCCTATGCCTACCCAAATGCATTCTGATCCTGCTCAGGTACATCCTGCCTAGTTCAATGACCCCCTTCAGCTGGCTGCATAAAGGAATGCTTTAATTGAACTGTCTTCCTTTAGACCAGGAGTGTCAAACTCAAGGTCCACAAGCTGCATTTGGCCCATGGGGTCATTAGATCTGGCCCATGGGCCCACCCTGGAAACAGCGAAGTATTGACCTACAGTGCCTCTGCCAGCAAAAACAAAGCCTCATGAGCTGTTTTTATTGGCAGAGTGCTCGCAAAACAAACTACTAGCAAAAGTGTCACACGAGTGATATTGAGCTGGCCATGCCCACCTCACCCCCCCCCCCCGAGGTCAAACACAACCCTGATGAGACCCTCAGTGAAATTGAGTTTGACCCTTCTGCTGTAGACAAACAGGCATTTGTTTTGCCTTTCTTTCAAATGTGCATCTTCCTTTCTGTTCACAAATGCACATCGCGCCGACATCCTTGAGGGATGATCCAGATGGCTAGGGCCACTGCACCCTTGTCAAATGCTGTGAGATAATCAGGCTATATTAATGTAGAGGGTAATTGAGTTCCCCGTGTTTGGAGCAAGTTCTTTGCGCAAACACATTATTCAATGTGGTGTCATCAATAATGGAAATGGAGACAGTGGATGAAAGCCACCAAATTAGCCAAGTGCCATTTAGGACATTCAGTTTACTTTTTATAGCTTTCCTCCAGGACAGCTTATCTTATTTTCGTTAATCAGCAGCAGAATAATTCACTCATTTCACCCATTAAGCTTTTCTCTGCGTGAAATAAAGGTGACAATTGGACACTCTTTGGTAAGGTCATCCTGACAGCATTCTTAGTCTATTCATTGGAATGTATGCTAGGACTCAATTCAATAGGCTTAATTTTTTTTAAAAAAAAAAGAACAGTGGGATAGTGGTAAATTCAGAAGGGCTGAAATCCCCACAGCCACATGTCTCTTGTTTTGAATATATTTTTTGTTAAGTTTGAGCAATGAGAGGCTGAACCAGAGCATGAGTGCAACAGTACTTTATTTTACAAATAAAGGCTGACCGTGCTTGCCAAGCCTGGAACTGGCTCGCAGCAATCAGCAACCAGTTGGACCCCGCAGCCTGCTTTTATAGCTGGCTGCTGGGGAGAACCAACCAATGGGAATGGGGGAATATCGCCCACACAAAGTGAGTGGACCTGAGTGAGAACTCCTTGAGTCCTCAGGACATAACACCACTTCCCCCCAGATGCGAACACGCATAGTCCTTGAGGTAGATGGGGGTTTGTGTTGGCGCCTCGAGCGGCGCAACTCGGGAACATTGTCTGTCTGTTCGGTATCAGTCTGTGATGGTTGAGCTGGCATAGTGTCGCCAACACTCTCTCTGGACTGGCATCTTCGGAAACCACCGGTTGGTTTCTGGGGTCAAACTCTCGTGGGTTGGATCCGGTTGGTCAACTCTCTGGGCGCTGTTGTCCGAGTTTGGGCTGACCGAACGACCGCTGGCGCAGACTGGTCACTGGGTGCGGTGTGGCTGGGTGGCGGATGAGACGGTTCCCCTCGACTGGAGACTCTGGATTCTTGTTTGCGAGGTTGCTGTGGCGCCTTCTGAGTTGGTCTATGTGTCTCCTCCAGACGCGACCATCCTCCAGCCTGACTCTATACGATCTCGGCCCGGTGACGGCGATGACCTCGCCCGAATCCAAAGTGGGTCCCCAGCGAAATTCCTTGCGAAGATCGGCTCCTGTAACATAAAAATGTCTAACCCCTGAAGTGGAAGCGAGGGGAGAGTCAGGGCAGTATTGTGGGTGCAGTCTATCTAATACAGTCCTCAGGCGCCGGCCCATCAGAAGTTCCGCTGGGGACTTATTGGTGACTGCACAGGGGTTGAGTGCTGGCTCATCAGGAACCGTGAGAGTTTGTGGTGCCAGTCATCTCTGCCAAACCTAGCGAGGGCCTCTTTGGTGGTCCTGACGGCCCTTTCAGCCAACCCATTACTCGCAGGGTGAAATGGGGCTGTGAAAATGTGGCGAATGCCTAGGTTGGCTGCAAAACGGCTGAATTCTACTGATGCGAACTGTGGGCCATTATCGGAGACCAAGGAGTCGGGTAGTCCATGTGTAACTAACAGGCGCGTTAACACGTTGGTGATTGCTAGTGTGGTGGTCGTGGATAGCTGTGCCACGTCTATCCATTTGGAATAAGCGCTCCACGACCACTAGGAACATCTTTCCATGCACGGGCCGGCCAGATCGATATGGATTCTAGACCAAGGGCGCTGGCGCCTCCCATCTGGTAGGGGTGGCGATGGGGGAGCAGGACGGGATTCCTGGCAAATGCTGCAGGAACTTACCCAATTGACAATGTCCTCGCTCTGAGACCCGCCACCACACGTAGCTGCGTGCTAATGCCTTCATTCTCACAATGCCGGGTGTCCCTCGTGCAACGCCTCCAGGACTCGGGCACGCAGCGAGGTCGGAATGACCACCGAGTGCCCCACAGTAGACAACCCTGCAAACTGGACAGCTCCTGCATGCGAGTCTTAAAGGGTGCGAATTTGTTATCAACGTTGCCTCCCGGCCACTTCCTCCTCACCCAGTCGAGCACCTGGGCGAGCGTTTGGTCTGCCTTGGTTTTGGCGGCGATGTCAAGGGCGGTGATGGGCAGGTCCAACTGGGTGATTTCGAAAATGGCATTGACAGGAGCTGGGTCTTCAGCCGGAGCGGTAAGGGGCAGCGACTGAGCGCGCCAGCGTGATAGAGTTTTGCCCGGGCGGTGGATAAGTTTGTATGAGTAGGCCGCTAGGAAAAGTGTCCACCTTGTCATCCGAGGGGAGAGGACTTGAGGTGTCTGTTTGTCGCCGTCAGTAGGCCCAGGAGGGGCTTATGGTCGGTGACCAGTTCGAAGAAGTGGCCAAAAAGGAATTGTGAAACTTTTTCACGGCTGCAACAGCTGCTAGGGCTTCCTTGTCTATTTGGCTGTACTTTCGCCCATGGCCGAGAGCGTCCTGGAGAAAAAGGCGATGGGGCCTCGGCGCCATTGGCGAGTCGGTGACTAAGGACCGCCCAATTCCAAAAGGGGATGCGTCTGCTGCCAGTACTAAAGGAAGGTTGGGGTCGAATTGGATGAGCACTGCCTCTGACGTAAGTAGTGATTTGACGGCGTTAAACGCCTGGTCTTCTTTGTGCCCCCAGTGCCACGGTGACTTTTTGTCTAGTAATCTGTGTAGGGTTCGGCTACTGAGGCTTTATGGGGAAAGAAGGATGCATAAAAGTTTAGGAGCCCCAAGAAAGCTTGTAGCTCCGCTTTGGAGGTCGGTGTGGAGCTTCGTGGATCGCCCTAACCTTGGACTCCAGGGGGTGAATGCCAGAGGCGTCAATTTTATAACCCAGAAAGTCCACCTGTCTAGTGGCAATGGCGCATTTTTCTTTTTTTAACTTGAGGCCATGCTGTCTGAACCTCTCTAACACTGCTCGCACTCTCTGGAAGAGTTGGGGTCTGTCCCTGGCCGAGACCAAGATGTCGTCAAGTAGGGTACTACACCAGGGAGGTCCTGTAAAATCCGCTCCATGAGGGACTGAAAATACCCGGGCAACACTAACGCCAAATTGGAGACGCTTGCATCGGAAGGCACCCCTGTGAGTGACGATGGTCTGAAGTTCCGCTGTTTGGTTATCAACAGGGAACTGTTGATATGCTTGAGACATGTCCAATTTAGCAAAAATACTGCCCGGTTCGAATGTGTGCAATAAGTGCTGAATGACGGGCACAGGGTAGGCGCTAACTTGTAAATATTTATTGATTGTTGTCTTGTAGTCCGAGCAAATTCTCAGGCTACCATCTTTTTGAGGGGTGTGACAATGGGCGTCTCCCACTTGGCGAAATCTGTTGGCTCAATGACCCCTTGTTTTAGTAGTTTATCCAATTCAGCTGCCTAGTTTTGGTCGAATAGCAAATGGAACTCTACGTGGTTTTAATCTGATTGGGACTGCCTGGGGTCAATGGTGAACGAGATGGGGGTTCCATTATAACACCCAGCTCCTCGCTGAACACATCTGCGTAGTCAGCGAATAAGGAGTCAGTGTCTGAGGTTGAGACAGCATGGACTCCTGTTAACCCTAGGCCGAGGTGGGGAAACCAATCGAGCCCCAATAAGGTGGGTAGATTGCCATTAACTACCACTAGAGATAGGTGGCCTTTAAAAGCTCTAAAACTGACAAAGAACTTGCCTCTGCCGATCACGGGAATGGCCTTCCCTGGTAGTCCTTCAGACCGAACTGGCATCTCTGAAGCCGGGTAGTAGATAGGCTGGGGTGGAGTCTCTTGAGGGTGTTCCACGAGATTATTGAGAGCGCTGACCCTGTGTCAACCTCCATGTGGCACGGTTTACCTTCTAGGGAAACGGAGAGAGAAATTTTACTAACAGTGTGGCAAGTACGCCTGGCAAGGCGGTGCGTGCGACAGTTTAATACTTGCCTCTGTGGTCCCGAGTGCGAGGACGGAGGTCTGTGTGCAGCGCTTTGGGGGCTTGGCAGACTCTCGCAATGTGCCCCTCTTATGGCAGTTGTTGCAAACGGCTCCTTTAAACTTGCAGGTGGCCCTTTGATGTGATCCCCCACAGGCTAGGCACAGTGTGATGTGCTTGGGTGGACCGGTGTATTCTTGTTTGGCCCCTACCGCGACCGTCTGTCATTGGTGAGGCGATGGACATCGTCTCATCGTTGTGGGCTTCCTCCGCTTCCACCTCTTCGGAATGGACTGGGAACGATGCTAGCTTGGCACTTGGGCCCTGAATTTCGGTGGCTGAGTTCGTTGCTAGCTCGGCTGCTAGGGCCTCCTCTACCGCTTGCGCGAGGTTGAGGTCTTTTTAGCTAGCAGTCGCCTCTGTAGGTTGAGATCCTTGACCCCACAAACTAATTGATCGAGGAGCATGTCCTCCAGGTATGTTCCAAACCCGCAGTGCAGGGCTGCTGTTCTGAGGGCGGCCATATATTGATTGATGGTCTCCTTACTTGATTGCTTCCTCATACGGAACGTGAACCTCCTGGCGATTTGTGAAGGCCTGGGAGCGTAGTGGTTAGTGAGGATCTCAAGCAACTCGGACCACGGAACGTTTTCAATTCTCTCGGCGCTACGAGTGCTGCGGCGGTATCAGAAACGGTGGCTCCGCAGTAGATTAGGAAATAGGATTTTTCCGATGCTCTCCCGCATCCGCCAGGCCGACCGCATCGATGTAATGATTGAAACGGTTCTTATACGATTCCCACTTCTCTTCGTCTGGTTTAAACGCTGGGAATACTGGGTTGGAACTCATGGTGCTGGAACGGCTGGGCTACCTGCAGAAAAAATCTCTCTGGGACTATGAGCGCTCGTGAGTTACTAGTGATATCAGCTCTGGAGAGGTTTTTTGCTACCCTCTCTTTCTCTCTCTGGGTTACCACGTTGGCTGCTAGCCGTTGGAGGTGTCTTGATTCGCGCAAAAAAGTGGGCGTTAGTGACTCTCACAGCGCTGTGCTGTGATTCCTACTGGCTCAAAATTCAAATGACACCCGCTTGAATTTCGCCAAATGCAGAGCGGCTGCGGCTCGCAGCGCTTCACTTTCCCCGTAGCGGGCTAACAAGCGGCTACAGACGCTTCTAACTTTGACTCAGACCGCTTTCTCTGGCTGCGGATCTGCATTTGCTCTTTTGATCGCTCGTTTTGTTAGCTGACCGCTCTCTCTGGCTGCGGATCAGCGTTTCCTATCGCCAGCCGATCGCTCTCTCTGGGCTGCGGATCGGTGGCTAGTGACTCAGCGGTTGCAAGGTGCATCTGGTAGCCATCCCATCCTCGTCGCCAGTGTTAAGTTTGAGCAATGAGAGGCTGAACCAGAGCATGAGTGCAACAGTACTTTATTTTACAAATAAAGGGCTGACCGTGCTTGCCAAGCCTGGAACTGGCTCGCAGCAATCAGCAACCAGTTGGACCCCGCAGCCTGCTTTTATAGCTGGCTGCTGGGGAGAACCAACCAATGGGAATGGGGGAATATCGCCCACACAAAGTGAGTGGACCTGAGTGAGAACTCCTTGAGTCCTCAGGACATAACATTTTTATTAAGAGTTTTTTTTCTTAGTGTAAAATACAAATAGAAATAAAGACAATAGAAAAGGGGGAAAATAAAGGGGACAGAGAAAGTGTGTGACCCGGGAAGAAATAAAAATGGAAACAAAAAACAGTATTTTTGACTTTATTTGGATGCAGTAAGAAACATTATGAAGCTATAATATCAAGTTTATATTTACAGCAAATAGTAAGCACTAGTCATTTCTATAGCAACAACCCACTTAATTAGCAAAACCTAAAGTCAAAATTTCATTTTCTTTTACGCAGAAAATCCAGAAGTGGTTTCCAAGTAACCACAAAACTATTTACATTCTTGTCCTTAATTGGTACGGTCAACTTTGCTATCTCTGCCAGTCCATACCTCAAGGAGGTTCAAAGCGGACATGAAAGGTTTGGACTTTGGAGAATCAACTTCAAGCCCATCTTTAACCACTGAAATTCAGTGGTGACTTTGAGCCTTTTGTTTTGTCTCAGTCTGTCCTACTTAACATTGCTCATCCTTAACTCTTTCTATTGATAGCATCAAGTTTGACTTTTCATCCCAGGGTTGGTTACATTTCCATAACATTTGAATCTTTGGATTGCTCCTGGTCCACATTTACTTTGGTTTTGATTTGGCTTTGGACTTCTACAGGCAAGAGTTTGCTTTCCAGTTCAAGGCTGCTTGTGTATCCATGCACTAGCACATGCCAGTGCTCTGCCTCCTGAAACATGTATGCTTGCAAGTAAACTGCTCATAAGCCAACTCCATGCTCAGCCTTGTGAGAAGAAATTCAGAACCTTCATATACCCACGCAGATATTGTACATCAATAGTGGGCTGGGTTGCACACCACCAATGATGCCATCTGTGGTGATCCCTGATATTTTTCCCTCTGGGCTGTGGAGGCTGCAGATATTTTCCTTCCATTGCATTTCCAATTGTCAATCAGTTGTCTATGTGTACTGTGTGTTGTCTGAAGTAGAGTGAAAGGTTTCTAAGTGAGGAGTTTTGCATAATCGTGTGAAAAACTTCATTCTATCTTACCATTGCAGACCATCCTTCTATACATGCAAATCCTGACTCTTTGGTGACGTTAATATCATGATTCAAAGAAGAGAAGCGGTTGTTTATCATCTACACATGTGGAGATCTCCATGAGATCTCACAGATCTCCAATTGATCTCGTCAATTGGGCTACTGCTGTGTTGAAATGCATCTTCCAAGTTTCTGAATGTTTTCTTCCCCTCTGAAAGAGATTATGGTCTTCTAGTACATTATCAAGTTGCTTTTAAATTTTAATTTAAACCTTCAAATTTAAATCTTTAAATTTTGTTTTGGAGATAATTATGAACTTTGTTATTCTAGGTTAGTTTTTTTGAATTTTTTGTTCAGTTGTTAAGTCATATCTGAGTCTTCATGACCCTATAAACCAAAGCATGCCAGGTCCCTTTATCTTCCACTGTTTCCCGGAGTTTGGCCAAGTTCATGTTCATTGAGATGATGAGACTATCTAATTATCTCATCCATCTCCTTTCTCCTTTACTCCTCAAGATATGACCTGGGAAACTGCAGATTGCTGGACAATTAAAAAAAATTGGGCTCACTGTAGGGGTCCTTGGTACTCTCTGAGATTCTTTTCTTACAGATGTTTCATTACCCTACTACATAATGTCATCAGTGCATGAATAGCCTGCAAAATAACAGCCAAACTCAGAGAAGACTAAGGATTCCACAGTTCCCCATTGAGCTACATACACAGATTACAAGTGTTCCTACAAATCACAATTAATATAAATGTAAGATCAACATACAGAGCCAATTTGGTGTAGTAGGTAAAGGCATAAATATCATAAGTTGCTCAAAGTTACCTTGTGGTAAGATGAGTGGCCAATTTTTTTTTTTTACAAACAAACAAACGAGAAACCAGAAGACTGTGAGTTCTAGTTCCATCTTGGGCATAAAGTTAGCCAGGTTACCTTGGGGCCGTCACTTCTTTCAGCCCTAGGAAAGAGGCAATGGCAAACTATTTCTGAAAAACCTAACCAAGAAAACTGCAGGGACGTGACCAGGCAGTCTTTGAGACTTGGATATGATTAAACAGAAGGGGTGAGGTGGAAGATGCCATACTGTCATCAAAATTTCATTGAACTATCAAGCTTTTTTAAAAAAAAAATAGTTTGAATTATAATGTTTGGAAAATATGCAAATGATCTTTTCCATGCAGCATAGATAAAACAGATACAAATTCTACATACCAACGTTTGTCAAGTGAATCAATCTTAATAATAAATTCAAGAAAACAAAGCATTCACATTTCTTTTACAGAAGCACCATCTCCCCAAAATATATTGATGCTGGGGGAAAAAAATCTACTTGCCACAATTCACAGCTAAGCTCAAAGAAAACAGAGACACTTGGAGAAAGTGACCAATGACATCTTCATTTCTCTTATTTTAAAAAAGTGAAAAGGTTTCATTCTTCTGAATCCTAGCTCTATTGTTTTCTACTAGCTTGAACATAGTCTGGCAGTGCATCTCTCTGATGTTCACTGAGGCTGTATTACAGAGCAAAATCCTAAATCACTAGATTTAAAAATCAAGCTCTCTGATTGCCTTGAATTTTCAGCTGATGAAGGTTCTACATTTACACAGACATGCATCTCTGAGAGGAAGGGGCCCAACTGGCGGCGATGCCAACTGGATGGCAAAAATAAGAAGGTCAATGGGCAGACAAATCACAGCACATCTCCATACCTCGATCTACCTATGTGTTACCAGAGGAGGAACCTTGTGTTGCCAAGAGGCCTTGCTTTGTCTTTGTTGTTCTATAATTGCAACTCATTTTTATGAAAACTAAAATATTGGTACCCAGGAAGAACAAGGCAGATTATCACTGAGAATGGCAGGCAACTCATCCACAGTTTTCATCTGCTGATTAGAGACTCAGTCAAAGAGGATCAATACTCAGTTTCTTTAGTGAAGCCTATTTTTGTCAACCACAGACAGCAACACTGCCATTGCCTGCAAACCCTGTCAAGAATCTTCAGTTCATGTCATATGAGTATTTGATTAGAAGGACTAATTTTTTAACACTATAATTCTTTAGCAATGAAGCATTGTGCCATGTCATCCCACTTTCAAACTAGATAGTAATGGCTTGAGCTGTTTGGGGTCATTGATTTGCTGTTCACTGAAAAAACAATTTGTTTAAAGAGCCTATTGTAAATACTCCCCTGATGTTCATGGAAGAGCACGCTTTTGCTTTACTAATATATTTAGGTATCATATGTACTTCCGCTGTCCTTCTGATCTAATTTCAGGGCTTATACATTTTAAAGCTGGCAATGGCTATTTACAGAAGCATTTGCATGGAACCATGCCAGCAACTGTTTGTGGGATTGAACAGGAAGGGAAAATACCTAGCTGTTGCAATGCCATTTGGAGAAGAAAAAAAACACCCATTGAAGATGATTTATCTGAGTCAGCTAAAGAAAAAAGCCAATAAATCAACAACATGTGTGGAAAGTTTACAGCTGAGTTTTACTTGTTTCCCCCAAAAAGGGGGATATACAATTATCAACTTTTAAAGAAGCATTATTTGTTCTGATTTAAAGACTATTATGGCTTAATTCTTTAATTAACTAAATGAGCCTCCGTGGCTCAGTGGTTAGAGTACAGTACTGCGAGCTACTTCTGCAGCCAGCTGCCTACAATTTGACACTTCAAATCCCATCAGGCTCATGGTTGACTCAGCCTTCCATCCTTCTGAGGTGGGTAAAATGAAGACCCAGATTGTGGCGGCAATATGCTGACTCTGTAAACTGCTTCTGGAGGGCTGTAAAGCACTATAAAGCAGTATATAAGTTTAAGTACTATTTTTATTAATTCTATGCCATGGCATATGTCACATATTGCCAAGCTTACATTCACCCTGCAATATTCCCAGTTGGAGTGGATTTTTCTGGAACCCTGACACTAGCTTTACAACAGGTAACTAGCAGTGGTCGGGTTTCTGGATCTTCCGGGCTCCTTTACCTGTCTCACCTCCCCTTGTGTCATGATGCCTCACATCCAGCCACTCCCAGTGCTGGCTTCAGCTCTCTGCATATACAAATGCAGCTATTCCCCCCACCACCACCACCACCACTGAAGTGGTACCGATTTGTCTACTTGCACTATTGCATGCTTTGGAACTGGATAGGAGATGGGGATCAAGCGACGAGAGCTCATTCTATCTTGTGAATTTGGGCTGGAACCACTGGAGTGCAGACCATTTTTGGCCAGCAGTTCCATGATTATTAAACTGCTGTGCCATCATGTCACCTTGGTGATGCAATCTAATACTTAATAAAAACACCTGGGGAAAATCCACCTTTTTCCCTTGGCACATTGTCAATAAAGACCACTTACCACATCCCGAATGGAGAAATAGAGGATGTCTTTATCCTTCCGCTCTCTAATGGGTAGAAGGAATGACCTTGAAGACCAGGAAGAAGAACTGCTACCAAAAGAATGGTCAGATAAAACAAATCTGAGTCCAGGGCAGTTAAGCATCTCAAATAAGACTCTCCCAAATTCTCCCCAGACCACTACACATTTGGTTTAATGCTTAACTGACAAATTTAAAGAAAACCACCAAGCATAAGTAGATTTCTTGATCAACAAATTTCAGAATAGTTAAAGTAATAGAAAAGTGGATATTAAGGAGCAGGAGAAAGATTCTGCAAATTAGTTTTTGAGTCTATAAACTCCAGAAGCATATTAAACAGACCCTTCCCTACTTGTCACAAAGATAAAGGGAAGGAGAGGGGAAGTGAATTTAGATTTACAAATTTCTGTTATTGTCATCTTATCATCAGAATAATACCAGCCTACATGACACTGACAAGGAAAGTCACTTGTATAAAAATAACAGTAAATCCTACTTCTTTCTAGCATTGATGATGTTGCCTAATTTGGTAGTGAAACATCTGCAAGAAAATCATCAAGCTCAGAGAGAGCCCACAGTTCATCCCTGAGCTACAAATATTCTCTTCTACCGCTACTACATGATTTTGGATTCCTTGACTGGTCTACCTCAAAGAACTGAAACATTCTCAGCCCCCTGTAAATACATCCCACCTCCATGTTTTCTTTCTTCAATTCATGGTTCCTGTTTTCCAAAAGGTTTTGCCTTAAGCCCGAGACAGGATACAAACTCAAAACATGGAAAGCATCCTTTTAAAGTTGGATGTCTCAATTTGCTTGAATTGTTTTAAAACTCCATAAAGATTTTATCTTAAAAATGGAGAGCATAAAAGTGAAAGTATTTTAAGGTTCTACTCTACTTTATTCTTATTGCCAATTAGATTGGAAGAATAGAGGAGTTTAAATGTATTTCCTGTATTTGTAGTTCTGACTATAAAACCTTCAATAACAGCTATTTTAAAAGTTCTCCCTTCCCCCCTCTTTTGCATTAAAAATGTTCAAAGTTACCCACTTCAAAGGTCTTTTTATAAACCATTGAGAAATGACTAAATTCTGACACTCACCAGTAAATGGATAGCCAATAGTTAACCTGGACCACCAAGCAACAATAATGTAATTATCCTGAGTTTCTCCTCTGTGCTTATGTGTCATTATATTTCCCAGACAGTGAATTGTATCAGAGCTGGCTCTTTCTTTAATAACAACATCGTAAAAAAAGAAGAAAGAAATCTGCACAGGAGAATCTAATCCCATAGGTTAGTGAGGTCAACTAGGAAGAAAGCCACTGTACCTAATAAAAAGGAAAAATAAAATTAAAATAAATACAAGAAAAGATGTATCCTGAAGCTGCTCATTCTTCTCTATATGTTGCGTAATCACTTTTGATAGCAATTTTCTTAAGGGCAAAATGTCATTTTATGAAGCACATTTTTGTATATTTAAAGTGTTTTTCTGATTTTTTATAGCCAGTTACAGGCCCTCTATGGAAAAAAAAAACCATGGGAGAAGATTGTCATTGTACAGATCAGCTGTCATAATAAACAAACTTAAGATTGAACCCTGCCTTACTATGTTGGTGGTCAGGGGTTCCACTAGGGCAATTACTTTGCATTTGGTGCCAAGAAGTTGGAGCTGTCAGAAGAGATTTTTATTTTATTTTATTTTATTTTATTTTATTTTATTTTATTTTATTTTATTTTATTTTATTTTATTTTATTTTATTTTATTTTATTTTATTTTATTTTATTTTATTTTATTTTATTTTATTTTATTATTGAACAGCCCTGACTTTTTAGGCTGACTCTTTGACATTTGAGCCTTTCCGTAGTTGGATTATGTTATGTTTCTCATAGTGAGATCATTGAGACATATTCCTCAGGATGGCTTTGTTTCTGAAGATTTCCATTATTTCAAAGCAGTATTCCCCACTAGGAAGGCAGGTAAAAATGATAATATACAGTATATAAAAAGTATTTAGTGCAATTGAGTTGCCATGGGATGTGGTGGCTCAGTGGCTAAGATACTGAGCTTGTCAATCAGAAAGGTTTGCAGTTTGGTGGTTCGAATCCCTAGCCCCATGTAACAGAGTGAGCTCCTGTTACTTGTTCCAGCTTCTGCCAACCTAGCAGTTTGAAAGCATATAAAAATGCAAGTAGAAAAATAGGGACCACTTTGGTGGGAAGGTAACAGTGTTCTGTGTGCTTTCGACGTTTAGTCATGGAGATGGAACAGCATGCCCCTAAAGATGTTATGGGTGACCCCATAAGAACAATCTACACTAAAAATATGTATTGCATCTGCCGTTTGTTTAACTGATTTATCAGATTATTTAGCAATATATAGTCCTGCCAACCTAGCAGTTCAAAAGCATGCAAATGCGAGAAGATAAATAGGTACCACTTCAGTAGGAAGTTAACATCACTCCATGACATCATGCTGGCCCCATGACCACAGAGATGTCTTCAGATAGAGCTGGCTCTTCGGCTTTGTAACGGAGATGAGCACTGCCCCCTAGAGCCGGAAACGACTAGCACATATGTGTGAGGGGAAGCTTTACCTTTACCTTATTGATCAGGGATGCATATGACTTCTAAACCATTCCTTAAATAATCTTTAGAGGTATACTGTACAGTCCCGGGCATGTATATACAGATATTAGTTCCTCTGGATTGGATCCATTTGGGTTTATTGTTGACAAGATTACTTCTCCTTTCACTCTATCTCCACTCAGGACCAGTAGAAGGGGTTTGGTGGTACAATGAGAATAAGGAGAATGCAAAGAAGAGGAGAAGGATGGATGCCTTTGAATTGTGGTGCTGGAGGTGACTATTCCGCATCCCAGGGACTGCAAAAATTACAAACAAAAGAAGTCCTAGACTGAGCTTCAACAAAAAATATCACTTGAAGCCAAGATTGCCAAACAGAGGCTGTCCTACTTTGGATATGTCATGTGAGCTGACTCACTCAAAAAGTCAATCATGCTGGGAGTGATCAGTAGTAAAAGGAAAATGGGCTGACTTAGTACTTGCTGGCTGGATGCTATAAAAGACAACACAAGAAGGACTTATGCAGATCTGAAACAGGCAGTGTAAGACACAGGGGCTTGGAGAGTACAGATCCATAAATGGCCAAGGGTAGAACATGATTGAATGGCTGACAATGAAGACAAAGGAAGGGAAACTGCTGTATGAATGGATGGTCACTTGGACAACCTTGTGTAGTCCAGGTTATTGGTGTGTGTGCGTGTGTGTGTGTGTGTGTGTGTGTGTGTGTGTGTGTGTAAAAACCTTTTAAAATAAGTGGATACCAAACTCCTGCCTTAAACAGCCTCAACTGTACTGAATTATATATTTTTGGAGTCAGCCTGGGCTCTGCAAAGTTTCATTAACATACTAACAGCTTAATTATTTTTAGAGTGTTCACTTAAACTAATAATTTAATCTATTTAAAGCTAATGTAGATTGACAGATATAATTTTAGGCGATACTTTTTCAAAGGACAGATCAGAACAGAAAATTCCCCATTTGTGATAAAAAACTGCTGTTTGCTTTTCGATTGACTGAAGTACATGCAACTATATTAGCTGAAATACTGCTGGTGGACTCTCACGCTAAGTGATCTGTGGGTGGCTTAATGAGTCAGACTTTTATCTGGGAAACATTTAATTAAAATATGATTAATGACCATTGCAATACTATCATAAAGATTTTTTTTTAAAGACTTGTAATTCCATCTGTGCTTATTGGATTTAACCAACTTTCTTTCATACTATGTTATTCAACATTCAATTTAACTATTTAAGAGTAGAACAAATATTAGCTTAATAATACTGTACGTGGCTCTGATAAAACTTTTACCCCTTGCTGCTATTGGAAGAAAGAGGAGATAAGAAAATGAATAAATAAATAAATAAGCAAAAATTATGTTTGGCCTTCCAATTTAAAGGCACACTACAACTAAGTTAGATGAATTCTCCAAGTTGAACTCTATGGAAACTTCATGGGTAGCTTCATGCCATTCTCTTGGCAACTGGATAGATGTAGCTTGCTGTAATCTTCTTCTAGGATATTATTTTCATTCAATTTCCCAGCCTAGCCCTGGTATCTCCTGAATACTACTTGTATAAGTGCTAACTCAGGCCTGGTATTGTTTAACTTTTGAGCCCAATTAAGGTCAGTCATGTGAGAGACACATGGTGAGGCAACACAATTAAACCCCACAACCTAGATACACGACCATCATGGCAAGCACAAATACATACCATAGAATTCTGTTAAAAAGTAGTGAATAGAATATATTGGGGTGTCTAATCTATTAGCACCATAGGGATGATAGCAAGCTCGATCAGGCAATAAAAAATTAAAAAAATAGCTGCCGAGGCTCAAACCCTACTAAGACATGGATAAAGGATGGTAAAGGAAATGTAAACTTTCCTATCTAACAAAGAGATCTCCAGGCTTAAACAAGTATCATATGACAAATATTTCAGGTGTGTGTTTAATATGCTTAACTGAATGTCTATTTTGAAAAAAAATTCACATTTGTAAGATTTATCCTTTCAGACAACCTGAATTAAACATATCTTGTAGCAACCCTGGGAATATTTAGGATTGCCATATCTGGCATGCAAAGATCCAGATGACCATTTGATGGCATCAAATTGGTACTTGTTGCCACCATTTAGTTGCTGTCTGGGTATCTGTAGCTCAGATAAGGAAGTCCTACTTAATCACCAAATTATATGCAAAATAATGTTTAGGTAGGCTTTACTGAACTCATAAAATGCTTTTATGCAATATAAATAGGAAGGTACATTTATGTTCAAGGCCATCATGTAACTCTAATTGTAGGAATGAGAAGAAGCTGGGCTTTTAAAAAGTACAGAAATAGCCAACATATCTGAGGTTAATGATATAAGTATACGCCTCTCTGATTTCCATTATATTTACATATGAATAAGCAATGTGATTGTAAGTATAGCCTTTGCAAGAGTGATCTATAAGATGTAGCACTTAGATATATTGTATATTTGCCAATGCCTATGGCTTTTTTCAGTTGTTCAGCTAGAAAAAAATAGAACTGTCTTTAGTGATTTCATCCATCTTTGCTGGAGGAACAAGGCCTGGAGAATATCCTCTGCATAGGTAGGCTATTTGTATGATTTGGAATCTAAACAACTTGTGTTATAGATTCATGCCATGTAGAAAGTGTTAAAATTGGACCATTAGGGCAAGAGGCATGAGAGAAGTCATGTAAAGTCATGAGTGCCAGTTTGGCATAGTGGTTAAGGTGCTGGCCTAGAAACCAGGAGACTGTGAGTTCTACTCCTGCCTCAACAATGGAAGTCAATGGGTGACCTTGGGCCGGTCACTCTCACAGTGCCCAACCCATGTTACAGAGTTGTGGTTGTAGGGAAAATAGGATGAGGAAGGTATATTATGTATGTTCATCTCCTTGAGTTATTTATAAAGTAATATAACTGGGATAAGAATCCAATAAATAAAGAAATAAAACCCAAACATCCCCTTGACATAATATATAATATTTGTTTATCTCTGTTCTAAGAGCAGAAGAGAAAGTGGGTGCATATACCATTCAGAGAACCTTTCCCCTGATATGATTAGACAAATGCAATGATTGAAGGTCAATAAGACTTTGTTGAGAGACAATTCTTTGGAAGAAAAAGAAGCAAGCCAAAACTTCTCAACTAACTTGATAATATATTCAAATCAGTTGTGTCAGTGGGAGAATTAATCTGATTTAAACCCTGGACTGAAATCTTAGTGTGTGAATGACATATAAAAAGACATGCTCCTTATATTGAACTGTGCATTTTCCCCTTGCTTCAAGTAAGAGAACCAGCTATATATTCTGTCCATTTTGTTAGGCAGGTCCCAGACTAAAGTCCTCCTGTGATAATCTTTATAAAATCTGCTGTCGCAAAGTTGTAAAGTTGTTGTTGTTTCAATTTGTATTCTGCCAAATCTTTCCTGGCAGCTTATCAGATAAAGCATCACAAAACATCCTCAATAAAATGACAGAATGCAAAATAGTTCATCAATCAGAAGGAAAATAACAAATATAACAATGTACTCCACAACAGCAACTGAACATCATACCAAATAAATGCAGAATGTAAAATGATGGGGAGAATCTGGCCCAAAGAGAATAATGATTCCCCAGTGCAATATGAACTGGGATGTTGCATCAATTCAAAATGAAAGTAGAGTTTCAATAATGGAGCTTTCTGATGTTGCTGGATCACTATCGTTCCTTCAGATTTGTTTCCTTGTTTGTTCACATTAACAAGATATAAACATGATTTAAGATAGAGATCTGCCATGGATGATTCTCTAGCAGCAGATTTAGTCCTTTTGAACCCAAATTAAACTTCCCAATAAGTATAAATACACACACAAACACACAGACACACACACACAAAAACCAATACATATTAGGTACTGTCATCAACAGCATGTTAGAAATTATTTCTGAAAGGTAGTGATGCTTGCCCGGAGGCTCAGTTGTTACAGCTTTAGTTTTAATTAAAGTTCGTTTTGATTAGGAATATGTAAAATGAACACTGTTTCATCATGCTTGCTCCAATTTAAATAGAGTCAGGATAAACATATTTCATGCAAAATGGTATTTTGCTTGTGCCGCGTTAATGGAGATATAAAAATGAAGGAAGTGAGGCGAGTGCTCGGGTTTAAAAAGTATTATTTAAACACAGTGCTATTTTGCAATGAGGCAGTGACTTTATGGTTTTGTGCCTCATAAAAAAGAACTCCACTCCAGCATCAGAGGGAAAATATTAATAATTCAGCTTCAAAGACCTGATCTTCAATTGCACTTCAAACTATTCTGCTATTGATTTTAATTTGGACTTAGGTTTCTGGCTTCCTTCTGTCCCCAGTAATAATTTCATTGCAATTACCAGTATTTCATACAATGGACCTAATATAATACTGACAATATACATTAAAATAAAGATCTGAAATCCAAACTTTTGCATCATCAAAATAGGGTTTTTGTATGCTTTATTTTCTCCTTGTTAGCAGGACAGTCCCAGTTTTCTTGTCTCTCAGTTTAGGTAAATTGCTGATTTAATCCCCATTTCTTTGCTTGCTGGGAATTAGTGGTTGAAATGTTCCTGTAATGCACCAGCAAAATTTAGTATTTGAACACTTTTATTCTCTTAACGAGATCTACAGTATGTAAGGAGAGAATGGATATTTCCCTCACAATTATACCTCAAAGCCAGTAATTAAGCATTGCAATAATTCTTACATGGCATGGTTCATTTATCATATGCAAACATATGATAATGGGGCTTATATCAATAGAAAATGGGGGAGAATCAGTTGCATTGAGATAGTATTGGAATATCGGCAGCAGAGTTTACTTTACAATACTTTTTCTTCACTGTGGTAGGATCATAAATCAAAGAGAAAGAAGTTTTGCTCAGGCATAATTTATTTAAATCAAGTCAATCTGGAAGAAACTAAGAGGAAAAGTTAGCTTCCCATATAGTTGGCCTTACATTTGAATAATATATAAAGTATTGTCTACTAGAATTTTGAAGAAAACTTATCAATTAATTCTCCTTATATGAATGTTGGCATGTATCCCGCAGAGAGTGAGTTTTTTACATATAAAATATATGTATGTGTGTGTGTGTGTGTGTGTGTGTGTGTGTGTATATATATATATATATATATATATATATATATATATATATATATACATATATATGTGTGTGTGTGTGTGTGTGTGTGTGTTTGTTTTCTGAGGTTTTCAGGGGTATTTGTATGTGGATCTTTGGTTATTCGGGTTTTCTCCCATGTAGAATTGGAAGTATCTAGGTGACATTTCGATGAAGTCTCATTCATCATCTTCAGGCTTGTGTCTTCATCTTTGTGCTTACTCAGAGTAAGAAAATATTCAATTACAGGTAGTCCTCATCTTTTGACCTGCTTAGAGTGCCCTGTGGTTTGTTTAACAACCTCCACATTCACATTATGGCCACCACGTTTGCCTAATGACTACTACAAAAAAGCTTGTGAAGTTGACTTTACTACTGTCACGACTTCCAACTGTGATGGATAGGCTCCATGATGGTCATAAGTTGAGGACTACCTGTAGTAATGTATGAATCAACTGAGGTTGTTTAACTTTTTTTTCTCCACAGGAAGAATATGCTGTGTGCTCACAGTACTGAAGAGTTCTTGCTCGAGTCTGCTTCTCCTTTACAGCACTTCTGGAATTATTGTAGCCATCACTGATCTTGTGAAGTCTCGTGGTCAGTCCTAGAAGTGCCGTGTAGAAGAAGCCATGGATTTTGTACTGGGAAAAGGAACACAAAAACATGAGTACCATTCACCTAAGTACATACTGGTACGGAAAATTGAACCTTTCTACTTCTGAAATGTTGGACATTAATTTGCTGAAGAATTTTTCTGACCTGAAGAGTAGGCCACAAAGCAAATCAGATTTCTGCTTCTCCACACGTTTGTTGCATTTTGCATTTGTTGCTCTGCTATTTGGCAGGATTTATTTGCTCATATGTCATGGTGCTATTTAAAAACTTCCTCACAAAAGCAAAAAAGATTGGATGAATTTCTCACTATAATTAGCTGTCATAAATCTAAATGTTTAAAAAGGTAAAGCAAGCCTTAATGTTAGATGTATGAGCTATGCTTAAATAACTGTAAAGTAAAAATGCTGTCTGTCTGTCTGTCCAGACACCAAGTTTTCATGTTTATTGACTTTCTCTGCAAATTCCTATGTCTATATGAGAGTAAATAAATAAACAGTGATCACTATTGCATGCAAATCATGCTACCTCTAAGCCAAGAATATCAGCTAAGCATTGTGGATAAGGTACAAATGATTGAAACTCTGTTTCACTTCAGTAAAAGAGATTTAGATAAGGTCCAAATTCTTTTAGCTTTTGTGTTGGCGTAGTAGGTGGCAATGCCTACCCAATCTTCACTAGTCTTGAAAGAGCTAAGTTAGGCTAGATCTGTGTGTTTAGTACTTGAATGGAATGACATCAGGAAACCCCAGAGCTGTACACTAGTCTGAAAAAAAAAACTCAGAAGAAAACAAAGCAAACCTTCCCACCCCTTTCAAAAATGATATATTTACACTCATGTAGTCCTCAATTCAATTTGATTCAAGGTACTTTACATTTATTATTATGATTAAAGGATTGTAGTAGTATTTGTCTGGATTGATCCTTTATTTAACCAGTGTTATCTGTGTCTTATACCCTAAACCCAGTTTCATCAGCAAAACTGATAGGTTCTTGCCCTCCAGAAATTGGTAATCTAAATTCTGATTAAGAAGAAAATACAATGAGAAATGGAAGGGGCAACTTATCCCTTTCACTCCCTGCTTTTTTTGTGTATAACATAGATTAACATCCTTTTGCTAATACAGTGAAATCACTAATATAATTACTTTTCATCTAGTATTACCATCAATAAGTATAATATACATTCATAACACACATTAATGCAATTAGGAGCAACTTCATGAATAAGAAATCTGGTAATGAAATAAACAGAGTTTCTGGGAAATGTTGCTGCTGCTTCCTAACTACATGGTATATCTCAAGAAGTACTTTAATTTTGCTCCTGGGACCAAGTCAAAGGCACTGATAAGAGTCATGCCATTGCCTGGAACTGGGTATTTAAATATATGATTTTCCTTCGAGTTAATACCTTGTTTCTTATCAACTTGCATATAAAATCTCCCATGCAAAAAACCCCACATAATTTGGAAAAAAATAATTCTTCTGCCAGATATTGATGTGGTCAAAATTATATTGGTAATGTTGAATATTAACCAGCTTTCCAATACTGCTTTGTTTTATGGTGTTGTTTTTCATTCTAGTCACATTTATAGCAGAGAATCAAAATAATTAAAAAGAAACAAATAATGTGCCATTCAGGTAGATGAAGCAATGATTAAAGATGTTAATCTAATAATATATGTTAGACAAATGAGGATTTACTCAAAAAGTAATTTAATTTTAAAAAAAAATTACAGAAGAGATGAAAGAACTGAAAAAAAAAATCAATATTATTGACAGATATATAAATGCAATTATATTAAAGGGGTCAGATTGTGTATACCAATGGAGCATAATCTGTGTCAAGACTCAATGTTTATATTTATTTGTTAGTTTGTTTGTTTTATTAATTTTTATGCTACCCATCTGTCCTATAAGGCAACTCTGGTGCCTTACAGATTATAAAAAGACAAACAGAAAAACAACAAAAATATTAAAATTATGCAAATTAAAAATTTAAACCTATAAAACCTATTTATCGAGTGTGATTTCAATATGCAGTTAACATATTTAAGAAACATTTTTCGTAAGCCAGACACTCTTAATACCTCCCTGGAAAGTGGTGATGATAATACTCTTCAACTCAGTGACAAATTAAAATCATTTATTAGAAAAACTGAGCTGTGGAAGAGCAGAATGGAAAATGCAAATTCAGACATGTTCCCACATTAAAACAATTTATTGAGAGCTGCAACACATAAATTAGCAAGGATGTGAAGATCTGTATTTTAAACCAACCTTCTTCCTGAAATTATACTTTCAGAACTATTTCTCTGATGTGAATTTTTTTAAAAAAAGTCTGGGTTAGGAATCCATTCAATACTAAAATGATAGCTGGTCTAGTTGCTATTATCAGGAAAGGGTAATTGATGCACATTTCTGACAGATTGAAAATAAAATTTGCAATTTGTCTCTCCCTGAATTTTGGATCAGTGTCCAAAATGAGTTCAGAGAATTAAGAAGATTCTGAGCTTTGGGATTCCATACTAAGAATCAAGATTGTCCCTAGTTGCTTCTATAAAGAGCAAATAATGATCCAAAATAAATATGGAAAGAGAAATGAAAATGGCTGTCTCATAAATAATGCTAAGGTTTGGGGAATTTCGCAAAGCTAAGTGAACTTATTCACTCCATTATAAAATTGCATCCAAATATATTCCTTTTTTCTTTTGTTTATTTCTAATGAAAAGGTTTCATTGTATTAAGCTGCCAGTTTATCTGATTGATCTATTTAGTATGAACATGTATTTATTAAAAATAAATAGAATACTTTCTTCTTGTCGGGCCCTAACCTAATTAAAAACATTTGTTTTGGGGAAACAGTCATACAAAGTCATTTATTACTTTAGGGGAGCACATCATGGCACCACATGCCATGCTATTCATTCCATGCTAGGGAGTGCTATTTACAGACGCCACACAGTTGTTTCAGCCTCATCATGCTCCTGAGGTCCTTCTGTATGGCCATTATTGGACATTGTTGTCTGCTCCTTTCAGTTCTAGAATCCTCTCTCTATTTCAATCTGATTAATATGTAACTTTTTTTAATGATAGGCTAGCTTTTGCAAGCTAATTTGCTAATGAAAAATAATGGATGAGAAAAATGATGGAGCTAGCAACACTTTTGCCACCAACGGAGACAGCAATCAGAATTTTGCTTTAATCAGAATTAAAGCTATATTCCTTAATTGGTTCTAAAGAATATACCTAATTTTGCTTCTACCTAAAAATCAGTTCTAGACTTTGTGCTTGAGACAAAAAATAATAATAATGAAACGTTGACTTTGGGATTTGATGATTAAATTAGTCCATTGCTGTAGAAATGGCTAGTATTTTTTAAGCATGAAAAGCAAAAAATTAAGATTGTAATTTTACTTTCTATTTTATTGCGCTGCAAAATGTTGGAAGTCAATGCTTCCTTTCTATTCTTTTATCATCACGTCTCCTTTTCCATTTCCCTACTAGCTTTATTTTCATTTGTATTTCATAATATTATAACCATAATAAAATAATCATTAAGAACAATGAATGGCAACAGAATCCAGGTATAGCAGCTATTCATACTGCTCAGATTGCACTCTTTAGGTTTGTTGGAACTTGTCATGAAATAAAATTTGGATATGTCTCTTTTATATCCTCAATTCAAATTGCATCTGGCATTTCTCATAGGGCATTCAGAACAAAATGTGTAAATGTCATCAGTGTATTAATTTTGTCCAATGAATTATGTCCAGTTGAAAATTGTTATGGAAAAGATAGTGTTAGGGAGCGAAAGAGAGCACATGTGCAAGGAATAGTGCAAAAGTAACAGAAAGTAAATATTTATATTATATTTTACACTTTAGATTTATTTGAATGCACGTTTGCTGTGTATATTTACCTCCCTATCTAATTTCCATTTCTGTGTTAGGTTATACCATATTTATTTCTTTTAAAACATATTGGGGGCATTGATATTCCAAGTGTTTCCTAACAAAGACAAAACCAATACTGTACATCAATCAGTTTTATGCTTCAGTGCAGCTAATAACTAGGAATACTTTTCAAATATGCTGCACATTTCATTCAACATTCTCTATTCTCTCCATTTTATTTTAAATGCAGAGCTTGCTGAGACTGTTAATTCTAATAAAGGCATTTAAATTAAAGCAACCCCCACCCCCAATGCAAATAATCTATTATTTTCATTATTTTGATCAGAATTACAGAATTGAGGTTTCAAAATCCAGAATAGGCAACCTATTCCTGTTTCACTTAGATCCAGACTAGAATCACTTAATTAAAAATGGAATTAGGTGCCAGACTTGTGCCCAACTGCTCATGACCACATGAGGAACTGCCCCCCATCTTGGCAATCTCCTGTGACAATATTACAGCTTTTCCAGGGATATTGAAATGATGTCTCTAATCCCACCCATCCACCATATGCATAACTATATTATATTTGTATTTATGTGAATGTGATACACATTGTCTAGGATCCCAATTTGTCTAAGTCATTCAGGTCCATACCATTCAGGTCCATATGGAAGTGTTTTGCCACTTCTTTCTCCAATAATGCAGTACTTTTTGATTTTGACAGTACTTTTTGATTTTGACCCCTTCTTGTTAAATTTACCAGCTAAGATGACCCTATAAAGAGCTCCCACTACCACTGGCACTACAGGTTGAGGTTATGAAGTTGTTCCACTACATCACTGTGATAATCTTCTGGAAATTAAAACAATCCCTTTAGCTTAACTAGCACTAATATGTTATTATGACTAAATAGTACTGGATGGACTCGTTCTGTGTCCAATTAATGTATACTTACTTCCGAACAATATGCTATACTGAAATTATAGCTCTGCAGGTCAAATATACTAGCTGGGGATTTTTGCACTTAATCTTATATTGATATTTTAAGACTATCCCTGACAGCTAATGAGAAAATACCCAGAAAATTAAGAGTGTACAGGCAATGGCTTCTAATAGGTTTAAGGTGCAATAAAAAGGCCAGATAAAGAAGTCATTAAATAGTAGAATCTCACAGTTGTGCAACCAAGCATCTGAGAGCTGCAAGAAAAAATATATATATAAAAGGGCTAGTAGCTCTATATAGAGGCCACCAGAGACAGATCAACAGAAGTCTTGAAAGAAAAAAGAAGTACTGTGAAGCAGAAAAAGTATGAACTATGGTCAGTGTCAATGCCTTAAAACCAGTGGTCTGCAATGAGGTTTAGAACAGACAAAGACTCACCAGTACATGCTGAATCAAAGTGTTGAGTGGAAAGCACAGATGAATCTTGAACATACCAGGCGTGAATGAGAAGGGCATTTCTGTCCTTGTAAAAAAGAAATATGCCTCTTACCAACCTAACTAATAGTGTAAGTCCAACAGTTTTACTGTTTGGAATATACTGTAGGATAGAGATGGATAAAATGAAATTGATATATTTTGGCTTTGGAGTGGTATGGTGGGGAAAATTGTAGGAAATTAAGGAGAGTTAATCAGGATTAGTACATTTTACTAACCTTTTGTTTGCTTGTTTTCAAGAGATCCACGAAGACAAGTTGTAATGAAGCAAGTGTGTGCCAAATACTGAATAGAGTAGAATGGAATGGAATAGAATGGAATGGAACGGAACGGAATGGAGTGGAGTGGAGTGGAATGGAATGGAATGGAATGGAACGAGTGGGTGGAATGGAGTGGAATGGAGTGGAATGGAATGGAATGGAACGGAACGGAACGGAACAGAACAGAACAGAACAGAATAGAATTCTTTATTGGCCAAGTATGTTTGGGTACACAAGGAATTTGTTTCCGATGCATAAGCTCTCTGTACATACAAACAACAGAGTGATATGTCATAGATCATAAATCAAAAGATACAAACATAAATCATAAGCTACAAACAACAATTGATAAATCATAATATACCAATAGGAGAAGGTAGTAAGAAAGATTTTATTTTATTTATTTATTTTATTTGGTTTGTCAATTGCTTACAAGATAATAGATATAAGTAAAAACATAGTTATGAATACATGGATACATATAAGAAAAATAAAAGAAGCAATAGGACAGGGACGGTAGGCACATTGGTGCGCTTATGCATGCCCCCTACAGACCTCTTAGGAAAGGGGTGACGTCAATAGCAGAAAGTCTAAGGTTAAAGTTTTTGGGGTTTGGGGAAGAAACTACAGAGTCAAGTAGAGTATTCCAGACATTGATCACTCTGTTGCTGAAGTCGTATTTCCCACAATCTAGTTTGATGCGATTAACCTTGAGTTTATATCTATTGTTTGCTTTTGTATTGTTATGGTTGAAGCTGAAGTATTCATTGATAGGTAGGACATTGCAATGTATGATTTTATGTACTATACTTAGATCGGACCGAAGGTGGCATAGTTCAAGGTTTTCTAGGTCTAGAATTTCAAGTCTGGTGGCATAAGGTATCCTGCTACGAGTAGAGGAGTGGAGAACTCTTCTTGTGAAATATTTCTGGATTTTCTCAATTGTGTTAATATCAGATACATGATGTGGATTCCAGACTGATGAGCTGTATTCGAGTATTGGTCTAGCAAATGTTTTGTATGCTCTAGTTATTAGTGTAATATTACCAGAGAAAAAGCTACATAAGATGAGGTTAACAACTCTTAATGCCTTTTTGGCTATGTAGTTACAGTGGGCTCTAGCACTTGGATCATTAGAGATGAGTACTCCAAGGTCCTTGACAGAGTTTGGATCATCAACAAGGCCTTGACTATTCAGCCTGTATTTTATTTTCTGATTTTTTTTTTTGCCAATATGTAAGACAGAGCATTTGTTTGTTGAGATTTGAAGTTGCCATTTGTTTGACCATTCTGATACATAGATGAGGTCTTTTGGAAGGATAGCAGTATTGTCTGTGGTGTTGAATAGTTTTATATCATCAGCGAAGAGGATGCAGTTGCTCTTAATATGAGATGAGAAGATGACTAAGGTAATAGAAATACAACCCACTACATACTTTTTTTCTATCAACATTTTGTAAAATGATAAAGTCATCGCTTTGACTTTGAATTTATGTCTCTGCTTGTACCTTGGGTTAATAGAGTAGAAATTCTGTTGTTTTTTTCTTGAAGTAGAAAAAACGGGGGTAGTATAGCATTATTGTATTGAAAAGTTTAAAAGTCACTCTTATAAGGATGAATTTGGTGTTGGAGAAGACTCCTGAGAATATCACGGATAGCCAAGAAAACAAACAAATGGATCATAGAACAACTCAGTACAGTGCTTCTCACTAAAGACAGAAAGGGGCAGGCTCAAATTACTATATCATATTTGGATACATTATGCAAAGACCTCTTAAGAGTTTATCACAAGAGACTTAAAGAGCCAGATTGGGAATAGACTGTCCTAGAAAATTTATATTTGTGCAGTAATATCAACTGACCACAACATATAAGTAGTCCTTGACTTTCTACTGGTCACTTAGTATTGGTTTGAAGTTATGACAGACCTCCCCGGGGTACTTACAGTCTGGTTCTGAAGTTACAATGGCCTACCTCCTTTCGCATGCCTGATGCTTAGCAACCATTTATAGCCATTTTGCAGCATTATGTGACCATGTCATATGATATTTTTGCTGAAAACTGACCTTTACTTCTGGTTTTCTACAAAACTGGTCCATAGAGAATAATTGGTTTGTTTAATGAATGGTGCATTTATTTAACAGCAGTTGCCCAACAAAAATAGTAGTCAGATTGGTTATGTGGGTGACCTGTTTTAGGACCATTATGATTTACAACCTTATTGGGAACTCTCCATTAAGTCGTAAGACCAGGTTTACTTGTGATAGCACATAATGAATAACAAAATGGAAGCAGGTTAGAATTAGGAATAGAATGACAAATTTGCCTTTGACAAATCATGGTAGTAATGAGGTAATATTTCCTTATTTACCATACTTTAAAGGAAGGGGCATTAGGATACAAGGGCACATGTTTTTCTATTTGCCTTAGCACTTCTTCCTTAACATGGGAACATAGTGGCTGCTATGTAGAGGAATTGATGGATCTTGGAAAGGCTGAACAGGCTTCTGAGGAAAACAGGAGCCATATTATTATCACAAGCCCCCATGGTCCTGGTGGCCCAGTGTTAAATATATCCATTTACATTTTACGTATCTAGAGTTTTCTGTACTGAAATCCTTTTACTGCACACTCTTAAACCATTCATATTATTAGAATTTACAGTATTTGTTTGTTTGTATCCTGCCTTTCTTTTTATCAATAAACTAAGGTGGCAAACACATTCAGCACAACTCCCTCCTCCTATTTTCCCCACAACAACAATTCTGTAAAGTGGGTTGGGTTAAAAAAAGAGGAAAAAGTGATCCAACTGGCTTTCATAGCTAAGGTGGGACTTGAGCTCATCCTTCTAGTTTGGTGCCTAAACCACTAGACCAAACTAGATTTTATTGTTCTTCTTCTTGTTGGCATGAGGGGCACTCTCTAAAACCATTCAGGGCTAAGAACCTGAAGGGGGAGAGGATAACATGGGTAGGTGACTTAAAATTCTGTAAAAAATCAAAACCAATTTTAAAAGACTCAAATATTGTTCCTGTCCAGTCTGAGAAACTTCAAAGAATCTAAAATGATAGGTTTGCATGGTGTGCCAAGACTGATTTTTATTCTGATGTATTAGAACAGCTGTTATTGATAGAAGTGAAGAAAAAATTTATTTGCTGCATGGATACAACACTATCTTTCATCCCGAACTGAACAGAACTAGTTGCAGATCAAAATTATCCTAACAAACAATATTCTAACTGCCCCTTTAATTCAGTGCAAGCATCCAGTACAATGTGAACAAGATCCTAAACAAGCTTCATATGTGTGTACATTTGTCTGACAACAGTATACAATGACTGTTAGTTCAGAAGCATGATCCACTGAGCTCCACTGTGTTTCATCTCAAGTATGTGGAAACAAATTTGCAACCTAAAATTAACTATAATATGCTCTTAATTGCAGATGAGCAACTCCAGGATATTACATCCCTCCAGAAAGTAGTTAAAATATTAGTTTTCTAACAAAGTATTTCAGCTGATAAAATTGCAATATTACAAGTAATATCAATGTCTTCTTACAAATTACAGAACAGTTGACTCTGCATGAGAACAGTAATTTAATATACTTCAAGGAATTTATGATTAGCTACTTACTGTTATGCAGTAATAGGTCCAAATGAAAGCTTAGCTGATTTTTTAAAAAACAGTCTAAAGTGCTTTCCAACTGTATTAAGATGCAACTCATAAAAGCATTTATGGTACAGACAGATTATTAGTAAGGAAAGAATAAGGAGGCTTTAAATGTTTATACAGCAACTTTTTTCCTGTCCTTGTATGATATATGCTAATTCATTGAGTTATGCTGATTTATTTTGTGGGGAAGGTACATATGCCACTTTCTAAAGCAGGCGTTGGACTCTGGCATGCTCTATAGCAATGGAGTTGCCCCTTCATGAATAAATAAGAGGAAGAGTTTATTCCACTAATTCCATGTAGAACAGGTGTGTCACTGAGGGCCGCATCAGGGCTATGTTTGATCTCGGGGGGGGGGGGACATGGCCAGGGTGGGCGTGGCCAGCTTAACATCACTCATGTTGGGCCTGTGGTGGCCCAGGTGCTCTGCCAGCAAAAACCGGCTCCTGAGCTCTGTTTTTGGCTGTGACAGCCTCCTGCAGCTCTCTGCCAATAAAAATGGAGCTCTGTTTTCACTGGCAGAGGTACCATGGGCCAGTCCTTTACTGTTTCCAGGGCAGCCCCACAGACCAGATCTAAGCACCCTTAGATCCAATCCACGGGCCTTGAGTTTGGCACCCCTGTTTTAGAACCATTGTGGTGCCTGCCCTCTGGAATGAAGTCTTTTCTGAGACCCATATAACTCCCACCCCTTCTGGATGGCCTTCCAGAAGACCTTGAAGACCTGGCTGATCAAGCAGTTCTTGGCCTGGGTGGCAGAAGCCTCTGACACAGGTACATATGTTTTGGTGTTAGTTGTTCAAGTTTTCCATCTTGTTTATTTCCCTTATTCTACTTATTTATCTGTGATTGCCACCTCTGTAGTTTTTCACCATGAGAGATACAATATCCGGTTCGGTCGCCATGCGTGTAGACTTTTAGCCACTCTGTTTAGGACAGAAAGTTGCCTGGGGTATACCATCATTGAGATACTCTACAGTTCATAGCCCTATAGAATTATAGCAGCTATCCTATGCCACCATATTATGGTGATTTTATCATGGATTCAACTTAATTTAATATTTTATTTTGTATATTGTACTGCCTTTCTTGTTTTCTCTATCTAGGATCTCTCTCTCTCTCTCTCTCTCTCTCTCTCTCTCTCTCTCTCTCTCTCTCTCTCTCTCTCACACACACACACACACACACACACACACACACACATCTATCTATCTATCTATCTATCTATCTATCTATCTATCTATCTATCTATCTATCTATCTATCTATCTATCTATCTCTACTGATGGTCTACTTTGACTTGTATTTGTATGTATTTTATTAGTGTTTTATATCAGTGATTGCGTGACCTCTGTAGATGCCATATACAAAAATAAATACAATGTATTTGTCTTATTCTACCAAAAGAGAGCCAGTTTGGTCTATTGATTCATGCTAGAGACCAAGAGACTGTGAGTTCTAATCCTGCCCTAGGCACAAAGCCAGTTGGTAACTTGAGCCAGTCACCTTCTGTCAGGCCTAAGAAGGAAGCAATGGCAAACCACTTCTGAAAAACTTTGGCAAGAAAATAGCAGGAATTTCATGAGGCACTCTGTGAGAATCAGGTAAGATTGACCAGAAGGGAAAAAATGTACAATATCTCATTTTTTTATATTGTAAACTGTCCAGAGCTCATTGGGGTTGGATGGTACCAAAATCAAATCAAATCAGCCAGTTTTTCTGGCTTGAGCTGCTTATAAAGCAATAAAGGTGGGAATTAAAATCTAATCAATTGACCAACAAGCACAATTTCATAATTCAGGTTTGCAATCCTGCAAGTGCTGAGGATTCCCAAAATGGTACCCTGCATTATGAAACCCCCTCCCCCCAACATTATTTCATTACTCTTATATAACTTTATGGAAAGTAGTTTTGATTTTCAATCAACCAGAATAGAGCAGGAAGAGACCTTGGGGGTCTTCTAGGCCAACCCCTATGCTCAAACAGGAGCCCCTATACCATTTCAGATGAATGGCTGTCCAATTTCTTCTTAAAAACCTTCAGTGATGATGATGATGATTACCTTTATTGTCAGAGTACAACATGTGTACAATGAGATTGGCTGAGCCTTCCTTGGTGCACTCCCCCCCCAACACAACTCACAGTGAGGACAGAAGTCCCTAACCCAGTTCCAATCTTATTACACTATGTGACCTTGGTGCACAACATGCCGGCCCCACAAGTCTATCATACTATGTTGACATGAAGTTATTTTCCATTCAGAAGTCTGACAGCCCACAGGTAGAAACTGTTCTTCAGCCTGTTGGTGTGGCTGGCTATGCTTCTATATCTCCTACCCGATGGTAAGAGAGCGAAGAAGTGCTGACCGGGGTGTGAATCATCCCTGAAAATTTTCTTCACTCTTCTAAGGCAGCAAGCCCTAGCATGAAGGACCCACAACTTATAAAGGCAAGCTGTTCCACTGGTTAATTGTTCCTTTTTGTTTCTTTAAAGGAAAACATTCTGGTGAGATTCTCAGTGGTAAAGTACGATGGTGCTGGCAGATAGTCTTGTTAAAGGCAGACAATAGATATGAGCCCCGTCTCTTTTACTCCAATCATTCCTCTGCCAATCTGAAATCTCTTCCATGAATGAAGGCAAATATACACATCCCAGGATAATGTTGCAGAATACAATCTGAGTCATTCACCAAGATCAGAAGTGTACTCTTCCAAGCTATTGAACTTATACTCAATTTCTTGTAGTTTGAGAAATTCCCTGAAGATAGACCCCAGCACAAGTTCGAAAGCTTGGAAGAACAAATCTTTGGTTGAATAAACTCAGATTGACCAACTCAGATTGGATCCTGAAACCTCTACATTCGACTTCAGTTCAGTCCCAAGAAAAAATCATGCATGAATTTCCCCCCAACATGGTTCTCGGGCAGGCATTTGGGTGCAGGATACTGAAATGGGTAGGCAGGCAGGTGCAGGATGATAAAAATATATAAACCTGAGAAACAAAACCTATGCATCCTACATTGTAACTATTGATAGAAGGAACTTTAAAGCAAAAAGTTTTCAGGAAAAGAAAACTTGAATGAAATGGGAGGATGAATTTCTTTGCAATATGAGATCTAACAAGGTTTTTCTTCAGGGAAGGGGGACATCAGATTGTGAGAAGTATGTAGAGCCCACAAGTTCTCCCCTGTTGTTCTTCAAAGGCTCTTTCTGCTTCTCATTAAAGCATTTGGTAATTTTTCTTCATGATCAGTCTCAGAATCAGATGAATGCGGACAGACTATGTTGGAAATCATCATTATCCTGATCATTTAGCCCCAAGATGTTTTAGGATTAACTGAGGGGGTGCAAACATGGGGATCCACCATGGCTTTCAAAGATAGAGTGAGTGCTTCTTTGTCAAATACACTTTCTACTTCCAGACAGTCAAGTAATTCCATAAAGGTTACTTACCTGCAGTTGGAAGAGATGATGAAATATTTAAAAGCCATTGGATCCTGCCAGGGAAATGGAAAGGTCTAGAAGAACAGAATTGATTCTGAAGGAAGCAGAGTGGTTTTAAAGAAGAAAAAAAAAGAACAAGTGGAAATATGGGTACTAGTTTGCACTGAATGATGTCCATGCGAGAAGAAGAGGGATGATATCCCAGGTCAATTGGGAAAGCTGTTCCACATTGAACACATTATTTACTGTTTCGGTGTTTTTTTGTTACTGCTTTTCTGTAAATTTCAGCAGTGTGATAGCTAACTTTTTTTAAAAAAACCACATTTTAACCATCAAAACAACATGCCTCATAAAAACAAAATCATTAAAACAAATTGAAAAGCTACAAAAAACATATGGTATCTGGATCAATCCAGACCTCATTTCTCAGCTGCAGAGGCCTTTCCTGAAGACCTCTGACAGTGAAATGGAGGCTGGGGGTGATGTGAGCAAGCGGTGGCAAGCAGCTGCAGAAGAAGTGGGCCGGCAAGGCAGTGTTGGGTCTGCAAGGCCTGGTAAGTAGGGCAGCTCCACCCCCACATCCTCACCCTAGTTAAATTTTAACTCGTGCACCTCGCCCCACCCCCTGCACCCTGGAGTGGGCAGGGCTTATTTTGGAGGTAGGGCTTATATTGTGCACACCTCTAAAAATCAAGCTGGGACTTACTTTCTCAGGGCAGTTTCTGCTGGGGGAGGTTCAAGTTATTGTCAACTTCAGCTAATCGCTCACTTCTATCTCCTTTTTTTTTCCTTTGCTCCAAAAAATGACCAAAAAATCCATCCTATTTAGAAATATTCCTGCTTCTGAAGAAATTTTACATACTCACTCTATTTTTTCTAGAAATATCCAGAATTCAGAATAACAGAGTTGGAGGGACCTTGGAGGACTTGTAGTCCAACCCCCAGATCAGGCAGGAGACCCTATATCATTCTGAACAAATGGCTTTCCAATCTCTTAAAAACTTCCAGTGACGGAGCACCCATAACTTCTAGAGCCAAGCCATTCCACTGGTTAATTATTCTCATTGTCAGGAAATCCATGCAAGTCTTGTAGATATTCAGGGGAAGAACAGTTTCCTTGTTTTCTTAGTGTTCCTCTAAAAGGCAATAATAAACTCAGTAAAGAAATAATTTAGATTGTAAAATATGTGAGTGTTTAATTCAAAGTTATTTTTTAAAAGTAACTCTGAAAATATTTCCTTTTTTCACATGTATAGCAAGTCTTTGGGTCGTTGATTTTTTTTTACTGCTTTCAACTGATTTTGAGCAAAATATTTTTTAGCAGGAAGAGATCTTTGCAGATAAGTAACAATTGAGAGGAAAAAGTAATAGGGACCAATATAATTATATATCAATATCAAGCCTATCAGAAACTACCTGAAAGGATTGCACTTGCATTTCAGCACTTAAAGAAAATATGACTTTGAATGTGGGTGAATGGGAATGAGAATTAAATTGTCTGGAACAAATCTCTTCTGGTTGATTAAGAATATGCTAATGCGCACATGGGGTTTACACAAGCCCTGTTCAGACTTTATTAAAACTGGCTGATCTCAACATGAATGAGGGACAGAAGCCAATCAACTGGTGTCATTCTTTTTCTAGTGATTTTTAGAACACCCAAATATGGTTACAGAAGAAAATGATAATATGTAGTAGGTGAGTATTTCAAGACTGTGTACTTCTTTTTTCTTCTTCTTTTGTGTGTGTGTGTGTGTGTGTGTGTGTGTGTGTATAATTTTTAAATATACATCAACATCAATACATGAACAGTGTGGCATCCGGGTATTGTTCATTTTGATAAAAATGACAATAATAATGTTAATATTTGTTACATTAGAAGAACTGATGTAATCGTAGTGTTAATAGACATGTTTGTAGCAATGTTTCAATGTGTCATTCTGATGCAATCACAATATTGTTTGAACATACAAGACTGTGTATTTCTCGATGATTCATTTTTGTGATTTTTCACAAGAAGTGATGATGGCCCTGCTATGCCATGCACATTTGGAAAAGGCTGGGATCTCAGTATTTGAATACTGATGCCAGAGATATCAATGGACACCTAAGATTTAAGAATGAAGAAACAATGGTTAACATCAACTTGAACCCAGATAAAGCTGTTGTTAGGGGGGAAAAACAAGGTAAAGGACTGGAATCTCAGTTTCTGGGCATTTTGGCAAAATCCACAAAACACTTATTTTTTGAAAAAAATCCATCAATATCACCTGTTGTTACACTTACAAAATAAACTGTATTAGTTTATTCAGGAATTAATCTATTGTAGACTAAGTAGTTGTTGTTAGTTGTGAAGTTGTGTCCGACTCATCGGGACCCCATGGACAATGTTCCTCCAGGCCTTCCTGTCCTCTATCTTCTGAAGTACATTTAAGCTCACGCCTACTGCTTCAGTGATGCCATCTCATTCTCTGTCGTCCCCTTCTTCTACTGCCCTCAATCTTTCCCAGCACAGGGCCCTTCTCCAGTGAGTCCTTCCTTCTCATTAGGTGGCCAAAGTATTTGAGTTTCATCTTCAGGATCTGGCAGTCAGGGTTGAACTCCTCTAGGACTGACTGGTTTGATCACCTTGCAGTCCAAGATACTCACAGGAGTCTTCTCCAGCACCATAGTTCAAAGGCCTCAATTCTTTGGCGCTCAGAAATCATTCTTTGGTAATATAAAACCCTAAAATATAGGTATTTTATAGCAAGCAACCTTATTTATCTGATAGTTTGGAAAGCTCACTTTTGCTAGCAACTATCTGGCTTTCTTACCCCATAATTCTTCTTAGGCTACTTAAAGCTGGAATTCTTAGAAGTCCTATTTGAATGCAATGCTTTGCGTTTCAAAATTATTTCTGCTTGATTTGATTTGTCCTTCAATAATTTATCTATCTATCTATCTATCTATCTATCTATCTATCTATCTATCTTTGGTTGTTCGGGTTTTCTCCCGCGTAAGATTGGAAGTAGAAGGGGCAGTAGATTGAGGGCAGTAGAAGATCCACATACAAATACCATGAGAACCTCAGAATATATATATATATATATATATATATATATATATATATATATATATATATATATATATATATATATATATATATATGATGATGGCAGATGAGATTCTGCTGAAACATCGCTACAACTTTAAAAGCACAACTACTATGACGTGGGAAAATACCCGAGCAAAGCCGAATTCCATACATGTAAGTACCCACGAAAACTTAAGAAAACAAATATATGTATATGCATATGTATATATATTTGTTTTCTGAGGTTTTCGTGGGTATTTGTACGTGGATCTTTGGTTATTCATGTTTTCGTGTTGGAAGTATCTTAGCGACGTTTCGACTAAGTCTCATTCATCATCTTCAGGCTTGTGCATACACTGCTCAAAAAAATAAAGGGAACACAAAAATGAGACATCCTAGATCTGAATGAATGAAATATTCTTATTAAATACTTTGTTCATTATGTAGTTGAATGTGCTGACAACAAAACCACACAATAATTATCAATGGAAATCAAATTTAGCAACCCATGGAGGTCTGGATTTGGAGTTACACTCAAAATTAAAGTGGAAAAAAAACACTACAGGCTGATCCAACTTTGATGTAATGTCCTTAAAACAAGTCAAAATGAGGCTCAGTAGTGTGTGTGGCCTCCACATGCCTGTATGACCTCCCTACAACACCTGGGCATGTTCCTGATGAGGTGGCAGATGGTCTCCTGAGGGATCTCCTCCCACACCTAGACAAAAGCATCCCCCAACTCTTGGACAGTCTGTGGTGCAACGTGGGGTTGGTGGATGGAATGAGACATGATGTCCCAGATGTGCTCAATAACTTTATAAAGATATTATAAATATCTTGTTTCTGCTTATTCTGCTTTCCATGATTCATTGTTGTTGCTGTTGTTTTAAAGCATGAGTTCATACATAGAGTGTGTCAAAGATTGAAGATGTGTATTAGTAAATAACCATTATTTAGTTAACACAGTTAATAGCAGGAGGAAGGAATATTATGTATGTTCACCACCTTGAGATACCTCTAAGGCAATATAGGCAGAATTAAAAAGCTAATAAATAAATGTAAGTTAAATGTATGCCAACTGTAACTTTGGGATTTTGGGATGTGTGTGTGTGTTTGTGCAATGAACTATGTTGTGAGTTCATGGGCTTACATGGGTTCAGGCTTATAGTAAAGAATCCCACTCATTGTATTTGAAAATGAAAAATAATGCTGAGTGGAGATTCACAATACTTCTTGCTCTTTCTTCTTGTTAATCAAATAAAAAAACCTTTGTTCTAGTTTCTTTGTCAGTAAAATATAAATTCAAACCAAAAATAATTTGTCATGAAAGCAACTGCCTAAAAAGACTCCTGGATTGGGGCTGAAAGGAGAAAGTGGAAGTAGCATGCTCTTTCCCATAGTTGGATAGACCAGGTTGCCCTGATAGACCAGTCTCACCGGAAAAAAACACTTTGTTCTAGTTGAACATGGACTATTTGGCTTTTAGTTTACCTCCAAGCAATCGTCTCTCTATTTCTTTGGCCATTATTTTTCCAAGGAGTGTTTATATCCTATGGGCCACTGACTGAATGTAGGAAGAAAACATCATCTGCTTTATATAATAGACAAGGTTTTGATCTGAAAATGGACAGGTGTTTTCTCTACGGGTTCTTTAGCTCTCTGATTTGTGTCTTGTTTCAGTGCGAGCCCATTTTCACTTGCTCATTTACTATATGAACTATTTTTTTTTAAAAAAAAATCTGCCACTGTGTTCTTTGTCTACTCTGCTAATCAAACCAAAACTGATTTCAAGAAAAAAGAGCTCTGAAGAAAAGATTAGACATGCTCTTCCCTTTAAAAAAGAATAATATCCACTCCTTCAGTTATAATAAGTGGAAAACTTGATCAAGACCTTAACGGTGATTTGGATTTTACTAAGGCAAGCATATAAATCATGGTACTGGAAAGCAGTGAAACATAGTTACAATAAGCAAGAATCTGCAGCTTTTAATCATTCATCTCTTTGTTAGTTTTTGGGAAGGCTAACTAACACACATTAGTTTGACTCTTTGAGTGGAAAGTTCCTAAATTTTAAGTTAGAAAGACACCTTTTGTTTAAATTAAACTAAAATGGAAAAAAAATCATCAAAAATTCATGTGAATGCTACAATTGAGTTTATAATTCTAAAGGCCAGCAGTAGGGCCACTGTTAGAGACTTAACATGTAGAGAGTGCGATAAAGCAGTATATAAGTCTAAGTGCTATTGCTGCCAGTATTAGGTTAACCTGATTCTCAGTCTGACGTGCTTACAGAATCAGTGAGACCATCAGAATATTATTAAAAGCCAAACCACACCTGGAACAACTTGGCCATTTTCATAGGCTTGAAATGGGTGACTTCACATGTCTGGTTGATTTTGAATCTTTCTCTGCTTGATTGCAACCTCCCTCTGCCACTTGGTGAATTGATGCTGAGGAACATATAGGTGGTCAAAGCATTCTGAATTCTTTTGTCATGGAATAATTTGGTTGCTTATGTCATTTCACCAAAAGCAGATGTGTTTTTAAATGTGTAATGGTTTTTTTTTTAGATAGAAAAGATAAATGAGATAAATCAATCTCATGTTGAACATCTACATAATATTCATGTAGTGATGATGGTCTATATTATATGTATGTCATAGAAACACATCTTTGGAACTTCAGTAGTTTTTTTTTTTTAAACAAGGCAGACTCTTCTTTAAAACTAATATTTTCTATGAGTTAAGATGGAATAGTCAAGGCACAAATCACTCCAGGGTTTTTGTTTGATTATTTTCCCCTGATAATGCTCTGTATTCAAGTGTTTTAAAGACAGTCACTAGAGATTTTTCCCTTAAATTTACTATCATGAAGACTGCCCTTTTGCAACTAGATTAACTTTGTCATTTCTAATAAAAACCACCTTAAGCTACATAAAGCAGCATCTGAATTCTGAAATGTCACATGGAGGAAATGCTGGGGTGGCCCTTAACCTGGTGTTTTCCAGAAGTATTGCACAGTAATACTTATAATACTCACTAGTTCAGGATTCTGGCAGTTGTGAGCACCATACATCTGGAGAGCATCAGGTAAAGAAGAGTTTGAGTGAGTCACTATTACCCAATAGGCTTATTAGGAAAAATTCCTATTGAATTCAGTTAAGGGGAATGTATGGGGAAGGAACATAAATATAAAGGCTTTGTTAAACTTGATATCCTATACTGCAGCTACTTTCCACACACACACACCCCATGCTCCTTTCTATCCTCATTTATTGTGACAGTTGAGCAAGTCACTGTCAGACACTATCAGAGACTGCTTACTCTAGTTCAGGGGTCTTCAAACTTGACAGCTTTAAGACTTGTGGACTTCAACTTCTGGCAAACATACTTTCCTTACCTGATAGGAAGACTCTGCTTGCATTTTCTATCAGTGGCCTAGATTAATATGCATTTACAATATTCTGCATGAACTAGAGCAAGGGTCTTCAAACTTGGCAAGTTTAAGACTTGTGGTCTTCATCTCCCACAATTCCTCAGCTAACATGACTTGAGGAGGAATTGTGGGAGACGAAGTCCACAAGTCTTAAACTTGCCAAGTTTGAAGACCCTTGCTCTAGTTCATGCAGCATATTGTAAATGCACATTAATCTGGGCCACTGATAGAAAATGCAAGCAGAGTCTTCCTATCAGGTAAGGAAAGTATGTTTACCAGGTTCACTGAAGCCTATAAAACAAACTGGAAGTTCACTGAGGTTCATCTTCCAAATTTCCTGGGACTTTTGTTAGCCAGGCCTCATTAAAATAAACTGAGTAAAGTAACAAGAGTCCTGTTGAGGTTTATTTTTTTCTTCTTCTAAATAGTGTTTTACACTTTATAACTGAGGGGGAAGTTCTATCAGTCTGAGTATTAGTGTCTAGAATAATTTATTGTTAATTAACTTCTCACTTAAATCAAATGGCAGGACAAAATTTAATTAACTATAATCCAATATACTTGAATCTGCTAAAGTCACCATTCTTTTTAGAACATTGCACAGGATTTGGAGATATTAGAGAAAAAAAACTATGAACTATTTAAAAAGGACTTCACCATTTTACAACAGGAGTGTATTGTCAGGGCCACCAGGGGACTCCTGGTGTCTCCATGGTGCACTCCAGGGAACAATATGGAAGTCATTGGCCATTGCCTTCATCAACAATCATTTTGATTTTCCAGACCAGCCTATAGCTCTGAAATTTCCTAGCTTTAGGAGTTCCTATGTTCTTCATCCAAATATTAACAAGAATCAATCATGAAACTCATTATGTTCTCAAAATATTATTAGCTATTATTTAATTATTTAGACTTACATACCACTCCGTAGTGTTTTACTCTGCAGAGTTCTAAGCAAACCCTTATTACAATTCAGAACTCTGAGACAAAGTCCATCAAAGTAAGAATTTATTAGAGAAGTCGTGCTGGCACATCCAATAAAAACCTGAATCTGAAATTCCGTGGTTCCCCCCCCTCCCCCACACATACTAAAACTCACACCCTGCCCTTTCCAGCAACACTCACATCACATGGCCCAATCAATCTCCTTTCTCAGCTGCCGCCAAAGTTTGGTCAGTTCCCTCCAGGTACCAGCAGCCCAACCTTGATCTCATGTGAAAGAATATTGTTGTGATTATATTTCTACTCTCCCATTCCCCTAGCTCGCCCAGCTCCTGCTGTGGCAGCCCTATAAAGTCCATCCAAAGATGGATCCAGGGCTGACACTGAGCAGTTTACAATGTCAGCATATTTCTCCCAACAGTTTGGGTCCTCTTACAAACCTCAGAAGGATGGAAGGCTGAGTCAACCTTGAGCCCCATCAGGATTGAACTCCAGGTTATGGGCAGAGTTAACCTGCAATACTGCATTCTAACCACTGTGCCACCAGGGCTTTTTAACAAGGAATGAAAATATCCACATCTTGGGAATGCCCACATTCAGTATTTGATCACACATTCAACCAAGAAAGTTGCACTGATGTGAAGTGATCATTGAGAATGCAGCAGAGGTGAAAAACTAAAATTATAACAATTGGCAGTCCCAGGATGCTCAAGGATTCTGCTCAAGGATTCTGGGAATTGTGGTTGCCCAAAGCCCATGAACAAAATCCTAATCTCTTCTTCTCTTCTTGTATATCCAGTCTCATTGTTAGCCCACAGTGATTGTTGTTGTTGTTGATGTTGATGTTTTTGCTTCTCCCCCCTATTGCTCAAAATTCTTCTTAGCATTCAGTTATTTCTCTGATGATGGTTATTTCCCATTGATTGCTTTTCTGCTTTGGAAATTTTTGTCTTGTTTTCACTGCTATTCTCTCAGCTTTGCTCATCATTTTAAAATGTACCTCTCCACTGAATGCTATTTCTCTAATGATTGCTATTTTCTCTTTCATTGATATTTCCTTCCTGTGTTTTCACTATGTGGTTTCTCACTAAAATTATATTTATTTACTTATTATCCAATTTATATAGCCAACTCCGTGCTTGAAGGCATGTGCATTTACAAGGTTGTTTTTAGGTTCAGGTTCATTCTGAGGTATGTGTTCTTAATTATTCTTTAGTTAAAAGATCTCTCTTGAATTGCTTGTTACAACTGGATGGTGTCTATGCAAACTTACTTCAAAAATAGGCAGTTACCAATAGATTTTCTTCCAAAAAAGGGTTCACTGTAAAATACTATAAATGCAGATATAAGAAAAGTGAGTTTCACCAGTTTCCTTGAGAAGGAGGCATACAGTGTGACACTCCTTTACACTAGTCTCCATATAGTATGACGTTCCTTTCTATTAGCAGCATCTGTCTGGGTCTATGACAATTTGCTACAGCCAACTCTTCATGGCTTACTTGCTGTGGAAAAACTCATCACAGCCAATTTGCTGCAGGACAAGAGTTACATTAATATCAAAGAAATAGTGGAATAGAATCATTAAAGAAAGGATGCAAAAGGAGGGACAGAATGAAATGTGAATGGCAAAAATTATTTTTTTAAAAAATTGTTTTAAATAATTAGAATTGTTCAATTGTCCGGCGGCAAGTTGTCTCGTGTCAAGTTGGCCATGGCGATTTGGCCACAAGCAAGTTGGCTATGGCATGTTGTCCCATTTCCATCTGTTTTGCCATCAGATTGACGTGACTAAGCACAATTCTTTATATACATAGCAGTAGTGTAACTATATCACTGAAGGGGTCTCTAATAGGTTTTTAGCATTTGGAGGAAGTAGTGGTTCCTCAGTGAATTGTAATGATGTTTTTATGAGCCAGGTATCACTACTTTGATGGGAAGTATAACCTTAAATAATAAGCTTTTCAAAAGAACTTTATTGCTGCCTATATTTTTTTATGTAGGAGAATAACCTCTGACAATTTGCCTTGCTAAAACATCTGTTTTTTCAGTCTTGGTCTTTCACCAAAGAAGGTGGCCTTCTATCAGGTCATCTCATTTACATTAATCCTATTTGATAGTGATTAAAAAATGTAGCTTCAAGACTTAGTGCCTGAGGCAACTTTTCCCTTTATTTTTACCACACACTCCACTTTGCATATCATATATTTATGATCAGAAAAGACAGAGAGTGTCTTGCCACTGTTGGATAGTCAAATGGATAAACCGATACATAAATAAGCAAAAACAGGCCATTGCGTAAGCTTTTTGATTATTGCTATTATTAAATAGGTTGATAAAATCTGGAGTAAGTTGAAATTGTTTGAAGTTTGAAGTAAAGTTTCAAATACAAACTCTAAAAATGGAGACCGCAGCATTATTAACACTGTTGAATTTGTGCTACTAATTTTGTCTGTTGAATTCTTGATAGGCCTCCTCCTCTTGTTTGTAGGTTTAGTCATCCACCATCAGTTCAGCCTCAGCTTTTAAAAACTGCTTCCTTCACAGCCTGGCAGGCCTAGAAGCAAAAGGCTTATTTATACAGCAAACTTCTGGATGTTGGCATTCCAAAGTTGTTACCTCAGGAGAGGCCACTCTCATCTGCAGTGAATTATGGGTTGTTATATCCACATCTCTTTCTTGCAACTGATCTTGAAGCATTCAGAACTCTCTCTCTCTTTCTCCATGGAACTGTAACTTTCACTTAATTAGACACGTGTAGATGATGACTCTGTAGCATTTCAGGCCTAAAATGCCTGACCACCCTCTGTCTCCAACTTAAATTTATTTATTTTGTCCAATTTAGGTACTGCCCATCTCACTCTGAAATGTGCACCTATAAAATACATTCAGAGAAAATTACCACATCTATAATATTTTTAAAGTTAACTAAGTGTATTTCTGGAAATAATCTATGCTTTCCTGGAAATATACAGATTCAAAAAAAAAAAAAAGAGTCAATTTTTGCAGCATGTATGGCAGAATAGAGAACAGGCACCTGGTTTCTTCAGGATTGGTAAGTAGTGGAATCTCTGGCCATTGATTCAAGATGTGCCATTTCAGGTATTACATAGATTTCTTATGCTGGCCCCCCAAAATCAAATATGGCTGCTGCATCATTGTTTTAAAGATAAGTATAGTTTCCTTCCGGAAGATTTATATACCCTGTTCAGAAGTAGCCAGAATGATAGATGTAACCAAGGAGGACTGGACAAAGCAGAAGACAGTTTTACTAATGTTCTTTGTAATTTTCCCAAAGCATGAATTATGTATCACCTGGGATAGTTCTAAACATTAAAGGAATAAGGAGTGCACCATTTGTGGCTCTCACTGCTATCTCCAGAGACTTTCCTAGTCACACACAAGAAATGGCAGTGGTTGAATCTGGGACATTCTGATAAGAGTTCATGTGCTCTCAATCCTTGAACTATGGGTTTTTCCCAAGAGACAAAGCTAAATAGTAATAACAACAGCTATAGAATTGTCATTCATTAAAAGAATGTGTTTACTCCCTACATTTTTGTAGGGCACAAGTGGAGAATTTTTATTTCTCCAAGTGCTGCTGTTACCTCAAGTGTTCAGAGCAGAAATAGGAGAAACAAGATTTAAGGAAGATTAAGGACCCCTGGGATTTTTTGGCTGTTCTTAAAGTTAAAAGCAGTTATAGCTTTTCCTGTAGACAAGAAATACCATTCTTCTGTTGCCCCAGCAATTTCACAACTATTTTTAATTCTTCTGAGAAAATTAAAATGTACATGAAAAAGCCAATGACATCAGTCTGCCTCTATTCAAAGTAGCACATTGGGTAAAAGTCACGGTGCTATCTGAATAGCCCAGATTATGTTTTATTATGGGATTACTCATAAAGAACAGTTTATGAATTTAAGTGAATGGATTGGAAGTGTCCCATAGCTACAACACAAACCACAAAATGCAACTGGATTCGGTAACTTTAACCCTTGCTAGCAGCCAATGGGGCTTGGCTTTCTTAGATTCATCTTCTGTGGAACATATGTGTCCTTATGTACTTTCCATTTGTTAAATTAAATTAGTGGGGGAAGAATCGTAAATGAAAAGAAGCAAGCAGGGTACATTGGGTTTATAGGTGTCTCTCCTCTATGCAGTGGGCATGATACTCAAGGCAACTAAGATATATACACATTGAAATGAATTATCTCTGTGTTCTAGTTGTGGGCATGACTCTAAACTGATGATGCACTTGACCCCTCCCTTGGGTTCAGCCTAGTCATCTCCTAGAGATTATGTGCGTATCATTATAACTGAATTTCTGCTTTTCAGAAATATCTCTAGCTCTATGTAGCTGTTCCTATAGGAGCATATTACCCCCAAAAGTAGGAATTACATATCAAAGGACAAGAAATGAAAATGAATACAAAATATATTCCTTTGCTATATATGTATCTCTACATCCATGGAAAGTGATATTTGCAAGACATAACATATTCCTACTTATGGGACTCTCTTTAAAATGTTGGAATCCTGAGAAAGGAGGCTGCTCCAATTTTGGGGAATGCCTCTATAGACAGAGGAGTCTCCAACAAAAGACAATATTTGTAGCTCAGGGTCGAACTGTGGAGTCCTTGATGCTCTCTGACCTTAGTGGTTTCAGGGGTGGGATTCAAATTTTTTAACTGGTTCTGTGGGCATGGCTTAGTTGATGGGCATGGCTTGGTGGTCATGTGACTGGGTGGGCGTGGCTTAGTGGTCATGTTATTGGCTGGGCGTGGCCAACTCAATATCACTCACATCGAGGCACACATCTCCTCGCCTGGCCTTTCATGACTGCGGGGATGCTGTAACAGTCATAAGTGTGAAAAATGGTCATAAGTCACTTTTTCAGTGCCGTCGTAACTTTGAATGGTCACTTCACACAAGCAAAGCACCAGCAAAGGAGGGGAAAAAAACTCCAAAGAAGTTCCTGAGACAGGAAGTCTAGTCTATGTAATAAGGTTTAACGGAAAGGCAGTTTCTGTAAGCAACACCAGAATGTTTTCTTCCTGCCTTCCTTACAGGATTAGGCCAGTCATTTCTTCTAACAACCAGTTCTCCAAACTGCTTAGAATGTTAACACCTGTTTTAGCAAATATGTGCGAACTGGTAGAATCCCACCTCTGGGTGGTTTCCTTGGAAATGTTTCATTACCCAACTAGGCAACCTCATTAGTGCTAGAAGGGAGTGGGGTTTGTTGTAATTTTATGTACTAATCACTTGCCCTGTCAGAGTTAGGTAGAGTTTTCCTGGTGGTTCCTTGATTAAGCTGTTGTTTACTGTTTGTTTGATTGTTTGTCTGAGTTAGTTTTTCTTGATTTTTTTTTTTACGGTTGATCGTTGGTCTAGCATTAGGATGTTGTCTGCTGCAGATACTTGCTTCAACAAAGAAAGAGTGATGAGAAGGTAAATGGAGCTACAATGCCATTTTTTTCTCCCTCGTGTGATTTTAAAGATCATGAAAGCTAGGATACTTAAATTAGGTAGGGGTGTAAGTTACTCATATATATTGGTCAACCAAGGAAGGCATAAAAGATTAGCTCCAATTATATTAATTATATTCTAAAATACCTGGATGCATGTACTATAAATTCGTATTGGATTCCGTGCTGTACCCTCTTAAAAAAAATGTATTTAAGGAGGGACATGTGTTACTTTACAAGAAAGCCAGTGTAATTAGTAGGATACTATAGAGAAATATGTATTTTAAATAAATAATTTGGGCTGTAATCTCAGCTGATCTAAATGGGCATACCAGAACCATTTCAAAGCAACTAACTTACCTCCAACAGTCATGCAATTTATTCAAAATGTTAATTATCTCCCTCTGAAAGAACACATACAGTAATTGAGATTCTTGCTGGCATGCCTGCTAATATTTATTTGTCCTGGCCCTCGGCAGCAGTTTTAACACTGGAGAGTTTAACACTGGAGTGTTAAAACTGGAAAAGACAGAACAGGTCCATTATTAATTATTATTACTATTGATAAGAATACTTTAATTAATATGGTTGTATAACTGTATTTGGCCAAGAGCGTGTTAATAAGTTTCTGATACTGGTCATCATGCATCATAGTCATGCAGCTTGCAAATAAGTGCTATTTCTGGAATTGCTTTTGAGAATGCCAAACTCTACAACGTTATGACAAACAGCAGACCTCTAATAACTTTCTACTTAAAAAAATTAGTATCTCAATATATTCTAAATGAATGCTTCTCCGTACCTCCTCCATAGTCCCTTGATTTTGATGGCATTCTGTTAAGTGGGGAAAAAACCCCAATGTTTTTTAGTTTAACTGGGAAATCATTCACCCACCCGCATTTTTGCAACACTTTCCTTTTACACAGCTTATTTTGCTCCCCAATTAAAGGATTGTTTTGAAAGTATTAACTTATCAAGCTTGGAAAATTAATTGAAACTGAAATGACAAAGAATAAGACGCCCCCTGAAAGAGAGAGGAATTTATTATTTCATGAATTTAATGAAGTGGATTCCAGCTGATTTTGTTGCAATTTAGAATAACATGAGTGAAAATGGGTCGATACTGGTTTCCATTGTGAAGTTTACTGGAAGCAGAGGTAGAGTGATGGCCACCATTAAGCCCCAAATGCTTTAGATTATTTCTACTAAAATTGCTACATTTGGTGCTAAGGCTCCATTCAGAAACAAAACCCACAAAGAAATGTAACATAAAGTGTGAAATATTTTTCTCCTTCCCATCTTGTTTCAAACATGCACACACCCTGAGTCTCGGTCTGCCTCCAGAATTCTCCATAAATTACTGATGTAGTTCCTAAAACTTGCAAACTTTCAAAGGAATGATTTGCTTAAACAGAGGTTCCAAAATCCTGTCAAATATGCTTTGCAAACATGAACCTATCACTTTTGGAAACAATGTGAAGCAACCATTTTATGTCACCTCACTTTCCTTCTCAGTCTTCTTCAGATCCTGTGTTGTGGGGGAAATCTGAGAGTTTTCTTCATCAGGTTCTGCAGGAGAAGGCAGAGAAGAGGCTTCTTTGGCCATAGAAAATCTTGGCTGTGACTTTGGGAAATGCTACCTGATATCTAAGGGACATGGTGGTTCAGTGGCTAAGATGCTGAACTTGTTGATCAGAAAGGTCAGCAGTTCAGCGGTTCAAATCCCTAGCACCATGTAATGGAGTGAGCTCCTGTTATTTGTCCCAGCTTCTGCCAACCTAGCAGTTCAAAAGCACGTAAAAATGCAAGTAGAAAAATGGGGACCACTTTGGTGGGAAGTAACAGCATTCTGTGTGCCTTTGGCATTTAGTTATGCTGGCCACATGACCATGGAGATGTCTTCAGACAGCGCTGTTCTTTGGCTTTGTAATGGAGATAAGCACTGCCCGCCCACCAAGCTGGAAATGACTAGCACTTATGTGCAAGGAGAACCTTTGCCTTTATATAGCATCTGCCAGCATTGTCTGAAAGTGATTAGCCTGTAGCCGCTTTGGCAGATTCTGAAGGTGTGCTAGACCAGGGGGCTTCAACGAACCCTGTAGGGACTCCTATAGCACAGTGGTCCCCAACCTTTTTGTACCACGGACCAGTTTCACGCAGAAACACTTTTTCAAGGACTGGGGGAGGGGAACGGACACTTTTTCAAGGAGGGGGGGAGGGGGAGGAGTCCGAGTTTGGTGGTTTGCTTGCAGATGTTTCATTACCTGACTAGATAACATCTGATGTTTTTACCTAGTCGGGTAATAAAATGTCTGCCAGCAAACCACCAAGTTCAGGGAGCGCCAATGCCTCCTCATTGCAACCCTGAGCAACAGATATTCTCTTCTATTGGGACATTTAAAACGGAGGGTTTCAGCTGCAGATTCAGGAACTGCGCTGGGCTGAGGAGCGCCTTCAAAACTGAGCGCTGGGCGGCGGCGGCCAGGACAAGTCCCTGCAGGATGGCTGAGAAGCCCCGCCTCTCAGCCCTGCCTCCATCAGCCTTATCCCTCAGGTGTCTGCCTCCCTCCCTCAGCCTTATCCCTCAGGTGTCTGCCTCTCTCAGTCGCTCTCTCGCTCCTCCACCAGCCCAGGAAGAAACTGCTTCAAAGAAGCCGGCAGGGTGGCTTTTCCTGTCAGCGCAGCTCCTCCGAAGCGCCTGTTCACCCCCACCCCGCGCCCGCTGTTCAATCCAGTGCTCCATTCTGTCTGCCTGCCTGCCTTCATTTCTGGTTGTTTTGGAGCAGCTTTGGCTGAGTAAAAGAGGTGAATAGTTATTATTCTCAGCCAAAGCTACTCCGAAACAACCAGAAATGAAGGCAGGCAGGCAGGCAGAATGGAGCACTGGATTGGGGCAGCGGAGTGGGGGTGAACGGGAGCTTCAGAGGAGCTGCGCCGACAGGAAAAGTCACCCTGCCGGCTTCTTTGAAGCAGTTTCTTCCTGGGCTGGTGGAGGAGCGAGGGAGCGACTGAGAGAGGAACGAGGTGGGAGGAAACCGAAGCCACTGAGCCGGAGAGCAGGACAGGCTTTGGTTGCTTCCTCCCTCCCCTTCTTTCATTTGTGTCCTTGATCCCTGATCCCAGCAGCATTCACCGAAGGCGAAGAAAGCCGCCATTTTTATTTTATTTTTATTTTCTTTGCGGCCCGGTACCAAATGATCCACGGCCCGGTACCGGTCCGCGGCCCGGTGGTTGGGGACCCCTGCTATAGCATACAGCTTCCTAGGCTGCCCAATCATGGAGCAATTCAACCAACACTGAGGGATGTTGAGAGAAGTTAAATCAGTTTAAGTTATCTTGAATTGCGTTATCAGGGCAAATCATTTTATCTTTTGACTTCAAGTGACTCGTGGCACATCCAGGGCACAAATCTTGCAGTCCAAGCAAATTTAAGTCACTTTGTACACGTTTAATAATTTCAAATGTGATTGAAAGGGAAAGGAAAGAAGCATATTTATTTTATCAATTAAAAAAATTTTAAATGACATTGATGTGGGAGTGTGAACCTAGAGGCATCCACAGAAGATGCAAGGGATGTGGGCATCAAGTGATAAAATGTGTATTGCAGTACAACAACACAAATTCCACCCTTTTGATGCAAGTAGAAAAGGGCTTTGTGATGCTACAGTGCTCATTTTGGTGTTGTTATGGCTCACTCTGGGTATTTGTAATGTTGGAAGAAATGTCCATCTAGGTTCAACTTCAAGTGGGGAGAAAGACAATGGAAACATGGAGGCTTGGAAAGATGGTTTAATGGTGGACAGGACCACATGATTTGAGGTCCTGGGCAATTGAGCACTTGAGTGAGAAAGAGATTTATACCCTTTCTTGGACTTTGAACTTGCTTCCTGTTCCTGTGAAAGAAATGTATCCTATTGGTTGTCAGACTCCCAGGGGGCAAGGGTTTTAGCTAATTTTGTAGGCTGTCTGTGTCCCAGGCTTGGTTGAATCTTGCTGAGTGATGATGTAGTGAAGAGAGCTGTGTTCTGAAAGGGTGTTGGGCAATTCCTATTATGGCTTAATGGCTTTGTCCTGGTTTGGATCTTGAATGAGGACTAATCCTATCATGTCCTGAGGGTGACGGTCTTTTGTTTTGTAGATAAGCTGGCCCAGCCTTTTGTCTTGTAAATAGGTTGGCACCAAAATATCTGCTGGGGGCAGGGGCAGGGAGCTGAAGCTCTGAATTTATGTCTTTAGAAACATGTTTCTCCTTTAGGGAAAATATAATAGTCTGCCTTTTTAATATTTCCTAGAATATTTCATTCTTTTAGGAGAAGGGTGGGTGCTAACTTTCTACAGTAGCAATCCCACTAAAAGGCTCAGTGCAATTCTTGTATGCCTCTATCTTACGTTCCCCAACAACCAATATTCTTAATTTCATGTACCTTTAAGATTTCCATGCATCTCTCATGTGTGTGTCCTCCCCACCCCCCCACCACTGCAGGTAGACCTCAATTTATGACAATTTATCTCTTTTAGCAGCATTACAACTTTACTTTCGAATCAAAGAATTTGCATGGAATTAGCATAGCTAGGGTCCCCGATCCTTCCTGCTTAACAACCTGTGCTTCTTGGATTATGATGGCAACCAGGACTTCTGGAATTGTCATCACTAAGCAGTGCAGTTAGATGACATTGCACTTTATGATTATATTGCTTAGCAACAGCAATCCCAGTCCCAATAATCTTTTAGGTTAATGGGCTGCAATTCTCTAACTATATATCCTTGGAATTTAGTAATCTTATAGCTAATTGTCAATTGATAATTAGAAATATATACTCCTCTCTACTTTTGTATGCAATGACAAGGATCTGCTGGTAGATGTGTATATAACTTGTAAAAGATGAGAATTTTTCTTTTAAATCACTAGCTTAATGAGAACCATAGACTTTAGATTGTACTGTATATTGATAGTGTAAAAGAATCGAATGCCAGTTTTGATGGTGGCAGCAGAGACAGAGAACAGAGATACGGGTTTTCCACAGCCTGGAAAAATTGAAAAAAATATATTCAAATAGAACACAGCTATTAAGATTTTATGATTTCTGTTTTTTAAATAGCATTTTTTTCAATTGTAGAAAATATTCAAAAAGTGACAATTTGGGCCTAATTTAACTCACCTTCTTAATGTTTTTCCCCAGCATTGGAAGTCCTTTCTGAACAATTGCACTATTTTAATCAAGACATGTACAATGTTTTTGTGAAAATAGGATGCTTTAGATATTTTTGTGGATAAAATCAGTAAAAGTCACTCTATTGGCAAGGTTGAATTCCATCCCGTCCCATCCCATTGTATTTATGACCAAAAAACCCAATAGGAAATTTACAAATGTAATCTAATCTTGGTAAAATAGATAAAACAGTTTCACAAGTAAAATATCTAACAAGAATTACATAACAGACTTAAAACCCAACATATTGACTTGTTTCTAAAAGCCTTATTTTTTATAGTCATAGTTAAAACTCTGGTTGTTTTAGATTTTCATCTGCAAATAAAATTTTTACAAACTAAAATAATCTCTTCCTAGTTTGAATTTTAAATTAGGCCAGGTAACTTCCTGATGAAGACACTTACAAAACTCACAATACAATAAGATACTGTTTCAGGATCAGTACCAATACAGGGACAAAATCTTTGAGTGATGGAGTTCCCAATGCTGTCAGCCATTTTCTTTTGGGGGCTGCTGCATCTAGCTCCTTGTCACCATCATAGTTTGGCACAGCTGAATGACCTGTAGGGAATCCTTCCATTTGTAAAAGGTCAAACATTCTTAGCCTTCAGCTTTTGAAATGAAGCAGAGAAAACAGTTTCAAAGCTATTTACTTCCCAGTTCTCTGACAGCTTTTGTCCTGCCTTCCTGTAAGAGATATTTGCTTTCACAGACACAATCCTTTAAATAAATATCATGCTTGTGGCTACAGAAAACCATTTGATTGTTTTCTTTGAGTCAAAAAGCTTTTATCTTGTTTTAAAATCATAAAGCCCACCAGGCATTGTGATTTTTAATGCTATTGAGTGCTGTCCCTTCCATATATTTTAAGTAACCAGATAAGAGCAGAGATGGTGATAGTGTAACTCTGGCAATAGACAAAAAGATCTCCTTCTTTATTTTATTATTTATTTATTTATTTTGTCAAATGATTATTAGATAAGTATTAGGTATAAGTATAAACATGGTTATGAATACATGAAATGGATATGAATGAGAAAAAAAAGAAACAATAGGATAGGGACGGTAGGCACGTTGGTGTGCTTATGCACGCCCCCTAGAGACCTCTTAGGAAAGGGGTGAGGTCAATAGTAGACAGTCTAAGGTTAAGGTTTTTGGGCTTGGGGAAGAAACCACAGAGTCAGGTAGAGTATTCCAGACATTGACCACTCTGTTGCTGATGTTGTATTTCTTGCAATCAAGTTTGGTGTGGTTTACCTTGAGTTTGTATCTATTCTGTGCTCTTACATTGTTGTGGTTGAAGCTGAAGTATACCACTGAATCAAAGGTCTGTGTAAGTTGTGTCAATTACTTTGCAATTTTACTCTATTACCAGCTCAAAAACATTATTCTTCAGTTTTCATGGTAGACTTGTAGTAATTTCCTAAACTACATAAACTAGAATAAGATTTTCAACATATTACATTATTATATATATAATCACACCATACAAACATTAACACAGAGAAAACACAGATACCAACTTGTTTAAGATTGAAGAGAAGCATATTTAGGATTATTTAAAGAAGGAAAAAGAAGCTGAAAGCAGCACCAACCTGACTTTGGCTTATTTTGGAAACAAAAAAAGTAAGGTCAACCTGCTGGGTGATTTACTTAGATTGTCCTTCTTAGTATTGTATTTGGAGACCATCAGGAAATATACCACAGGTATAGACAACATTGGAAAGGTGAAAAACATCCCAGAAAAAAAAATGAGAGCAAATAATTATTGAGCCGCAATGGCACAGTGGTTAGAGTGCAGTACTATAGGCTACTTCTGCTGCCTGCCAGCTGCCTCCAATTTGTATTTCAAATCTCACCAGACTCAAAGTTTACTCAGCCTTCCATCATTTCAAGGTGGGTAAAATGAGGACCCAAAAATTGTTGGGGGTAATATGCTGACTCTGTAAAACCACTTAGAGAGGGCTGAAAAAGCACTGTAAAGTGCTATATAAGTCTAAGTGCTATTGCTATTGCTATATTCCTATTATTGCCAAGAAAATGCATGAATCCATGAAATCACCAGGAGAAATAAAACCACATGATCTCAATGTACATTAGCATCCATTGAGCATTAGCCTAATCTGACATTGTTGAGTGTTAGGAATAGTGTTAGGAATAGTGTTAGGAATATAAGTCACCTAACAGATATTTGGGTTAGAAATATATATAAACCAGGATAAACATTTTAGTACTATATCTTTAAGGGAATGCAAGAACATGCAATTGGATGTGGTTTCTCAAACAGCCATAAGATGGAGCCAGAAACCTGGGTTGTTTAGTCTGAGTCTCAGAAGAGAGTCTGAGTGACTATCCCTGTTTCCTTCTGTTGGAAAGTATTGCCGTTCCTCCATTTCTTCTAATTGACTGATATTACTGGATTTAATGTAAGTCTGATACTGAACTGTTTTTGACACTGGAATTTGATATTTGGATTATCCCTGGATGAAAACTGACTGATTTACCTGTGAATGACTTTTGGACTGCTTATCTCGAACTTTGCTTAAACCTTTCTGGAAGTAAAAACCTACATTTACTGTACAGTGTATCTGTGTACTGTGTGTATATTATTCAAACACTTCTCTCAAATACGTCTCCCTGTATGCACTCATTCTCCTAATGGGGAATTACCTCAACACATAGTAAGAGTATATTAAGTAATTACTTGGTTTATCAAAGATAATCCATCACTTGCAAGCAATTCATTTCTCCATTGTGGTGAAGATAGCATTCAGGATTGGATTGGGTGATCAGTCTCTGCCTGTGATTGGACTGAGTCTGTCAAAACTTTGATGACACTCCCTCTGCTGCTAAGGACCTCCCCAGAAATTGACTCAGTCAGCTTGTTGGAGGACATGTTAATTTCTTTTCCTAGCAAATTTAACAAATCCTTTCAACTTGATTGGAAAAATAGGAATAATAACACCAATCCTGAATTCTATTGCAAGCCGGAACTGGTCTACCATTTTGACAGCTGTCAAACTGCAGTGTGGCCAGGGCTCTGCCCCAGTTGTTGGACTTCGGATCGGCTGAGGGCCAATCTACAAGGTACTAAGGTTCTGGTTGCGAGAGGAGTTTGAATACCATCCTCACCTCCTTCATGCACTTTGGCTTGGGAGGCTCCCAGCGGTTTTGGCCTTTGGAGATGCTGAGATTAACCGCGGTAGCCTTTAAAGGGGCAAAAGACCTGTAGCGAAGAGTACAGGTAGTGAGAGTAGGTTTAGGAAAGTGAAAGGCTGCAGCGTGATCGGGGTGACTGCAGAGTAAGATCATTGGAGTCAGGGATGGCAGAATCACAAAAGGCTAGCCGCGATGTCAGGAGAGGGGAGGGAGCGGCTCAACCGCCATCATGCTCTCTAAGCCCAGCAGCCCCAGAACAGATGCCTTCATTTTACAGCCCCAAGCCAAAGGACAAGGCTGCAGAAATCTGAAAGGGCTCCAAGGCAGCAAAGAGGGATGAGCGCCACAGGGACAAGGCGCTGGATAAAGTGTGGGCTTGAGGGAAAGAGCAAAATGATAAGGAAATGGCGTCCTGCATAATTTCCCACCCAAATGAAGAATGGCTGTTATCGAGAGGAGAGAGGCAACTGCAAACTAACAGAACTGCAGTAGCAGAAGTGGCCATAGGGGCAGCTGAAGAGCAGGAATCTATGGAGGCTTCTGAGATCAGAAACTTTTTCTCTATCTGCCCAGCAACAGAGCAACTGACACGGTTACTTATCAGAGGCACAGAATGGCTCCAGAAGCAACCTTTACTCCCATGTCAGCTGGGATCAGACCAGTTAGGGCACAGGAACCTGAATTTCAGGTTAATATGCAGGCTATGTTAAATGAGGCAGTGAGGCAATGAGTGTCAGCTGTCTTGAGACAGACCAGAGGTTCTTCCTCAGAGGTTTCTGCTTCCTCATCCGGACGCAGTAGGAGACCCAGGTCTCATTATGATGATGATCTTTCCCTGCATACAGAATCAGGTGCGTATATTCCTGCTGTAAGCTCCCACTCCATCACATCTGACAGTGGCCAGCTGATGGACAGAAACTATTCTGATGATGAGGGCCTCAATGAGGCTGACCAAGGCTCTATCCCTGGCTTGTTCCAACCTGCCATCTTTAGATCTCTCCTCTTTAAGGCCAAAAAGACCAGGCTTAGTCCCTGAACTGGAGGAGCCTGCAGACCCCTCTGAAGACCCCAATGACCCATTGTTTTCTGAGAAAACAGTCACAGCAGATGTAATCCCTGTGCCAAAGATGTTCACCACAGTCATCCAAAGACAGTGGTAATCCCTCAGGTCCGGTCCAAGCCCTTCCTTCCTAGACAAAATTTTTTTAATGTAGGAGGCAAACTTTCCGAGGCCCTGGAAGTGTCTGATATTGATGCTCCAGTTGCAGCCTTGCAAGCCAACACAGACATCCCTGGGGAGCCTAAGGACTCACTGAAGGCTGAGGACAAGAAGGCTGAGCAAATGTTGCAAAGAACACATCTGTCAGCAGCATGGGCAGTGAAAGCTTCCACAGCCACATCTTTCTTCAACAGGGCCTCTCTCATCTGGCTCCAGGAGCTACAGGAGAGAAATCCACTGGACGATGTCAGATCACACCTGCATGTGAACAAACTATTGGAAGCAGTGGAATTTTTTAACTGATGCCACACTGAGTCCAGGGCAATAGGGAGAACAGTGACCTCTTGTCTCTTGCTCTGGCTAAAGCAATGGCAGGCTGATATGAGGCACAAGTGGAGGTTGGCCACAGCCCCATTTAAAGGGGATAAATTGTTTGGAGAGGCTCTGGACAAGGTCCTAGTGGACTCCAAGGACAAAGGGAAGGTTTTGCCGTCCAAGTCCAGAAAAAGTGATTATAGACCAACTCTCTATGCCAGACGCTCCTATTATAGGACCCCCGAAACAGGAGGGGGATTCCCCAGACTCCAGAGGTCTTTCGTCCCCAGGCAGGAACAAAGCCAGGACAGGACAGGTAGAAATTGTCCTTTTAACAATAAGTGGCCCTTTCAAGGGGCTGGGGGTCATCCCTTCCGATGCCCCAGATAAAATGGAGACCAACCCTCCCATTGGGGGATGTCTGGCCTTGTTTGCCAGGCATTGGGAGGAGGTAACCACTGACACCTGGGTCCTGGAGACAATCTGCTCCAGACTATCTATAGAATTCCTCTCTATGTCCCCGAGGTTTTTCATTCGTTGTCCTATCTCTAGGAATGCAGAGAGAAGGAATCTTATGGAAACAGCTATTCAGGACCGACTGGAGATTCAGGCTATTCAGCCGTGCCTGAGGGTCAACAAGGCATGGGATTCTATTCCATATTGTTTGTAATCCCCAAAGCCTCGAGGGATGGAGGGCAATTCTGGATTTGAAGCACCTTAACCACCGGCTGAAATACATCTGGTTCGAGATGCATTCACTCCAGTCTATCCTAGAGGAAATTAAGGAGGGAGACTTCCTGACCTCCACTGATTTAACGGAGGCCTATCTCCATGTCCCTATTATCCCTGCTCATCAACAATTCCTCAGATTCTGCTACAATGGGAGGCACTACCAATACAGGGCCTTGCCCTTTGGACTTTCCTCAGCCCCCAAGTCATTCACTAAGCTGTTGGCAGCCCTGGCAGCCCACTTTAGGGCTATACCAGTTAGGGTCCAATGTTATCTTGATGACATACTGGTCCAGTCATCTTCCCCATCTAGAGCTGGATTTAGAGATTACCATTCAGGTGCTCCAAGAGTATGGCTTCTCTGTCAATGAGACCAAAAGCCACTTCACTTCCACCAATACCTTACTCTATCTGGGAGCTGTAATAGATACTATTTCCTGCAAGCTGTCCTTATCCCTAGAACATCAGGAGAGTATCAGGGAGTTAATTTGACAAGTGAAATCTAAACCCAGAATATCCCTGGCTATGCTTTCTAAGCTCTTGGGGGAAATGATATCCTGCATTAATATAGTGCCCTGGGCTAGACTGCATGTCAGGTCACTCCAATGGTTCCTTCTACCTTATCAGGTAGGAGTTGTTCCCTCTTACAGGTCAGATTAACTCAGTTGGTCCTTAAATGTTTAAGATGGTGGTCATCCGAGGGGCTTTCCATGGGATTCCTATTCAAGGAACCGAACAGGTTAGTGCTGACCACAGATGCCAGTCTTCATGGCTGGGTGCCCACATTCAATCCAGGGTGCTTCAAGGACAATGGTCACAGACAGATTTGGACCATAATATCAATTGGTTAGAGCTTCAAGTGGTCCATCTGGCCCTGAGACAATTAGAGGATGTGGTCTCAGGTAAGGACATCCTAAAGACACATCCACAATGTGTCTATCAAGACACACATTAACCACCAAGGGAAGACTCATTCAGGGCCTCTGATGCTGGAGGCAGAGCAGCTCTGTTTATGTACAGAGAGACACCAGGTATCGCTCAGAACTGAGCACATTGCAGGCATGGCCAATCTTGAGGCTGACTGGCTTAGCAGGGCCATCATTCACCATGCAGAGTGGCATTTGCATCCCGATTTGTTTCAGGAACTGTCAGAGTACTTCGGATGCCCAGAAGTGGATCTCTTCACTTCCCAGGACAACATGCAACTCCCGAGATTCTATTCCAGGTTTGTGGTTCCGGGGACGGAGGGAACAAATGGTTTATGCAGCTCTTGGCCATGGGAGCTCCTGTATGCCTTTCCTCCTCTGCCCCTGATCCTGAGGGTCATCCAGAAACTCTTGGTAGAAAGAAAAGAGCTTATCCTTCTAGCCCCTCATTGGCCCAGGAGGCTATGGTTTGCAGACTTAGTAAACCTTTCCATTTCCAGACCTTGGAGGATACTGGAGGACAGAGTGTTGCTCAGCCAGGGGCCAATCTTGCATCCAGAGCCCCAGTGACTTCACTTGGCCATCTGGAGATTGAGTGGAGATTTCTGATCTGGGACAATTATTCCTCCAGAGTAATAAGAACCATCCAGGCCTCCAGGAGACCCTCCACCAACCGCATCTATGATGCAACCTGGAAAGCTTTCAGTGCATGGTGTTGTAAGTATGACATTGTCCCTTCTGGGGCCTCAATTGCCCAGGTGCTGGACTTCCTCCAAGAGGGCCTGGACAAGGGGCTTTCACCTAATACAGCCTTGCAGCCTTGTCCTCTGTTCTATCCTTGGAGGGAGTGGAATCTTTGTCTAGACATCCCATGGTCTTCAGGTTTCTGAAGGGGGCTACAAACTGAGGCCTCCAGTGGTTCATCGATATCCAACATGGGACCTCTCTAAAGTACTGCAGTCACTGACTGAGGCCCCATTTGAATTACTGAGATCAATTCCCTTGCAGTTTTTGTCTTGTAAAGTAGCCTTTCTGGTAGCGATCACCTCTGCCAGAAGGATTTTGGACCTGGCAGCCTTGTCTGTCAGGAAAGACCTTTGTGTGTTTCACACCAATCGAGTGGCGTTAAGACTAGACCCTTTGTTCATGCCAAAGGTGAACTCATGGTTCCACAGATCCCAATAACTAATTTTACCTGACTTTTGTCCACAGCCTGTGCACGCGTTAGAAAGATGATGGCATACTCTGGACGTTCGGAGGGCATTGAGGATTTACATCAAGAGGACATCATCTTTCAGAAGGTCTGAATCCCTCTTTGTTTCCTTTCAACCTTCCACCATGGGCTGCAAGGTAACTCCAACGACTGTGAGGAGAAGGATAAGACTTTGCATACCCAAGGCCTACCAAACACAGAGACTTGCAGTTTCTTCAAGGACAACAGCGCACTCAACAAGAAACACAGCAACATCGGTGGTGTGGGCCACCCAGGCCTCTCTGGAGGAGGTTTGCAGGGCGGCTACCTGGGCCTCTCCTTCTCCATTCATCAGACACTATAAGCTGGACTCATTTGCTTCTGCTGAGACAGCTTTTGGACGGAGGGTTCTACAAAAGGTCCATTCTGTATAAGGGACTCAGACTGCACTAGGCCCACCCATAGGACAGCCGGCTTTGGTATGTCCCAATCCTGAATGCTATCTCCACCACAATGGAGAAGGGTCATTGGTCCTAACCTGATACGACCTTTCTCTTTGTGTGGAGATAGCATTCAGTCCTACCCTTTCATGGTGCGTTCCGAATGTAATGGTGTGTATTATACTTATAGGAGAACATGTCACTCTGTCATTATTCCTTTGCCAATTTCTGGGGAGGTCCCTAGCAGCAGAGGGAGTATCATCACAGCTTTGACAGACTCAGTCCAATCACAGGCAGAGTCTGATCACCCAATGCAATCCTGAATGCTATCTCCACACAAAGAGAAAGGTCATATCAGGTTAGGACCAACAACCCTTATAGCTCCTAAAGTTCATGAAGCCAAACATCATCATCATCATCATCATCATCATCATCATCATCATCATCATCATCATCATCATCATTGGTGTTGGGATCTTAAGAGGTAAAGAGGATGTCTTAAGATTTCCAGAGAGCTAAGGCCCTCCTTCCACTTCTGAAAAACTCTGAGCCATTTAGGCTGATTTTTGCCATAAGAGTTATAAGGTTAAGATAATGGACACCTTAAGTTTCTGAAAACTTGACAAAAGTATATAAGTATGCATGCATGTATTATATATAGCCAGCTTGGTCTAGCGCAGGGGTGTCCAACTTTGGGAACTTTAAGACTTGTGGACTTCAACTCCCAGAATTCCTCAGCCAGCTTTGCTGCCTGAGGAATTCTGGGAGTTAAAGTCCACAAGTCTTAAAGTTGCCAAGGTTGGACACCCCTGGTCTAGCGCTTAAGGCACCAGGCTAGGAAGCAGGAGACTGTGAGTTCTAATCCTGTTTTAGGCATGACAGCTGGTTAGTGATCTAGGGCCAATCACTGTCTCTCAGTCCAACTCACCTCACCGGGTTGTTGTTCTGGGAAAAATAGGAGAAGAAAGAAAGTGTGTTAGATATGTTCATTGCCTTAAGTTATTTGTAAATATATCAAATAAACAAACAGATATCATATTTAGAGGCTACCAATCTCCCTCATAGAGAGACTCTATGTTTTGCTTCTTATAATTGCCTGAAAACTCTGAAAATGGCAAAAAATCCTCCCAAAACCTCTAAAGAGTTGTACCCAAGCCCCTACTCAAGCCCGTTTTAGATTTGCTAAATCAATTGTTAGAGGGGAGAGTTTAAGGAATGGCTCTTTAATAATGCTTTTTGAAGGTGTGAAAGTCAAATCGATTGAAAGGAGGCAATCAAGGGCCTAATACAATGTGTCTCCACCTCATAAAATGCCATGCCCTCAAGAACAAAGTGGAGCCATCTTTGATGTGTAGAGAGGCAACATTCAGCCATATCCCTTCAATGGGCAACTCATTTTGAAACAAACTAAACAATCACAAGACCCAAAGCTGCTTATTCTTTCTAGTAATGTCCCTCATTTCTCTCTTTGGAAAGCATCCCTAAAGCAGCAACCATTTTATTAGCCTATAAATCGTGGAAAAAACTTACAGTGTAATCATGGTCATTTGCTTCTAAATTGAAGCTGGGCCATGGCAGCGTCCCTCATATGTATAACAACATGAATCCTTTTTAATAAAACCTTCCTTGGGTGTGTAGGGTGCAAGTTCTTTGAATCTCTCCTTGCAATTTAGTCAAATGGACTGAATTGGTTTTTCTGACATTTGTAGCTTATGTACCTTCAAGTCCGTTATGAATCATTCATGGAAGGATTATTTTTAACAACAAGTATATGCTATACAAAGTTCCTTGTGGGAGACTCTGTGACTAAAGATCCCATTAGCAAAAGAAAGGTTTAAAAGTAAAAACAGTGTTAAATGTTGATTCTGACTAAGGAACAATCCAACAAGAATGTGGGCTTTTAGAAATGCAATAATAAACTTGGAAGAAGACATTAAGTGATCCACTAGGAAGGGAACTAAAAACTAAGAATGGGGACCTGCAATCTAACTCGCTATATTTTACAACTCTGAACAGGATTCCCCTCATCTCTCTCTCATTACTTATTCTTGGTAGCTAAGAGTCAAAAGAGACTATTTGCAAAGTAGAGCATTGTCCTAAAATTTGCCCAAAACCAAAGGGCCACTAAATTGGTTGCATTCTGTCTAAAAGCAAGAGAGAGAAAATGATTAATAGATAGATTGAAAAGGAAGCATCCAACAGCACCTTAAGGACTAACACATTTATTGCTGTACAAGCTTTCATAAGAATCTAATTTATCAGGTGCAGAAAAAAACAACACCCTGAATAAAGGCACTGGAAACCGAAATACAGTAGAAAGGAGAAAGGAATGCATCTGCAAAAGGAACACACTATACTTATTTATTTATTTATTTGGTTTGTCAATTGCTTACAAGATAATAGGTATAAGTAAAAACATAGTTATGAATACATGGACACCTATAAGAAAAATAAAAGAAACAATAGGACAGGGACGGTAGGCATACAATCAGCTGAAATAAGCACTCTCCAAAAGCCTGAAATGTGCAATACTATTGTGGGTAGGTCCAAGCAAGGAAGGCAATATCGGGTTTGAAATATATGCATGAAAACAATTATTGTTTGGGTGGTTTAAAACACAATTTGGTACAAATCTACTGAGAGGTTAGTCCCCATGGAGGTTCAAAGGACTTACTTCCAGGCAAGTATTAGTGGATAAGCAGGAAATCTAGATCATACCTGATCTAGTAGATTGGACATTTTGCAGACCACATCAGCCGAAGTGTCAGCTGGTAGAGATGAGAAGATGGGCCTTTTCTGCAGTGGCCCCTGCTCTGTGGGTTATCCTCCCTTTGGCAATTAGAATGGCCCCAACTCTGTTGACCTTTGATAAAGCTTTAAACATGAGGTTCTGTTTAGAAGTCTGGGGTGCTGAATGTGCTAAGAAATCTATTTCCTGGTTTTATTGTTAGCTGGGCACGGCTGATGTAGTATATTTGTTTTGGATGTTTTTAAAATTGATTTTAATTTTTAATTGTTTTCATTGTTTTATAACTTTGGAATTATAAACCATGTAGCAACTTTGATTGAGATGGGCAGCTATGGAAATTGAATAAATAAAATAAAAATGAATAAATGAAAGAAATACTTAGCTAACAGTCATGCTAGCTGGAGTTGGTGGAATGTGAAGTGCAATAAACTGGAAGGTGTTAGGTTGGGGAAAGATAGTATTCTCAGCTTCCAGTTTTACACAAATGAAGAGAACTGGGTCTAAATTTCAAATTATCCTCATTGAGCAGTTTCACCAGATTTGCCCAAATCGTGGGCTTGAAGCCCAAATTCTTTCCCATCTTACCTGATGGGGGAGAAGGTAGTGATGATAATGAAACAGACCATAAGAGCCCTCTACTTTGCAGAAAATACAGAAATTAATTGTTCTAACAAAACATATGTGGAGAATATACAATGAGACTGGAGCCCAGATCTAGAAAACTTAAAGCTAGGTTACAGGATCACAACTTTCTACTAACAAAAGAGAAAACCAAGTTAAAGCTGGCGGCTGGCTCTGTACAAGAGATTGAAAGTTGAATGGAGCTCAAAGCTGAAAAGAGCTCCAATAGGCAGACAGTTTAAGAAAGTATTAAGGTGGTTAGGTGTGTTAATGTCAGAAAGCTGATCCCATCACTCAACCCACCTCCCAGCATTTTCCATGTGTGGAATTAAATTTGCAGGGCTATATGTTGTTGGTAACAACCCCCAGCAGAGGAAACCATTGATAAGCTACCACTTGATTAGATTCACTGCTTCAAAGTAAGTCCCTACTTTGATTCATTAATTTGCTTTGATCGGGTGATTAGATGGAACATTTACCAGCCTAAAACACTGCTTGAAAGCTTTCCACAGTCCTACTGCTAATGTTTCCCCACAGAAGAGCAGAGACTGGCATACAGTTGCATGTTAGTTAAATTTCAAGAGCGTTCATGTTTCCATCTTATCATCCTATTACATCTACATCACTTATGCAGACTAGGGTCCCTTATTTTTAAATTGTCTGAAACAATAACTCAATATATGCCTTCGCTCTTTTTGGTCTCCTTGAAAATTAACTTCTTGATTGGTTTCTGTTTTGAATGCATTCTTTTTTAAAGTATTTAAGCTGCCTAATTATGTGTGATCAATTATCTCTACTTTCCAGACTATTACATTCTCCCTTTCTCCATCCTGACCTTGATGTGATGTTAAAAATCTCTAATAAGCAAGACATCCATCTTCACCTACTGGTATTGTCTCTTCTACTCACAGACTGGCCCTTCTGTTTTCCATAATTTTTTCAAAAGATTTTTCCCCTTTAATTTGCACAGTAATGTAATTTTATTCTTTATTCCACTTTTTTTCTTGTATTGTACTGTATCAGGCTACAGTTCAGTATCCAATTAAACAAATACCTCCTGTCTTCTCTCCACCCAGATAACCTCTGGTCTATAGATCACACCAAATCACTGTATGATTGTTGTTGTGCAGTCACTAAGTAATGTCCAATTCTTTGCAACCCCAAGGACCATAGCATGCCAGGATCCCAGTCCTACACTTTCTCCCAGAGTCTGCCCAAACTCAGGCCCTCTGTGTTGATGACACTATTTAACCATTTCATTCTCTGATCTCCCTTTCTCCTTCTGCCTTCCATCTTGTTCACATCAGAATCCACATGGTATTCAGGCATTATCGGTTGGGTCAATGTCCTATGCAGCAAACCTCAATAATTTAAAAACTTATATGTGTGGTGATATAATTACAGAAATGCTGTTATCACATACTCCTAATTATCATCTGATACATGCATATAAGTCTCAGCACTTGAAGAATGGCATCATCACAAGTCATCATTTGCTCCCTTTATCCTCTCTATAGTTGCTTGCACTTCATGCTAAGCTTAAGTTAAAAACCATCAAAGGATGGTGAAAAAAATCTACTGTAAATGTTGTACCCGTCAAATAATACTGCAAAAGTGCTCTTCTCTTCTCTTCTCTTCTCTTCTCTTCTCTTCTCTTCTCTTCTCTTCTCTTCTCTTCTCTTCTCTGTGTTTTGGGGCACAAAAGTATTCCAGAAACCTCAGAAGTAGTTCATGTCTACGAAATATCATACATAACCATCAAGGAAAGACTTAACACTCTTAATTTGAAAAATAATGGGGAAACTATGGAAAGAAAACCTAAGGAAGGTAAGGAACATATCCAGAAATTGATCATAGTTTAAATGACTGAGACAAAGAGAGTGGGTCTTGAAGAAAATATAAAGCAGAAAAGGACAATATGATTATTAGTTTGGGTATTCCTGACCTAGGGACAGTGAGAGACTCATACAAGATTGTTCTGTATTTATCAGACTTTCAGAAAACAAGATGTTACCTTCAATCTGTGTGTTCTCTAGTTTTTCCCTCTCTACTAGTATTTTAACCTATTCTACCTCATAGGGCTATTGAACAGAAACCATGTTGAGAGAGTATTAGGTTTAGCATCTTAAGTTGCTCAAAGTAAAGACAAGAGCTAATTCAAATAAATACTATTTTCTTGTTCCTCTTTTATTTCTTTCCACATCATCCAAGGCCACTGTGTGTGCTGGGGGGAAAAAGAGTGCTCTCTATGATCATGTCAGACACAGCCTCAGGGAACTGATAGAGAGGGGAAGTGTTTGAGAGAAACAGGCAGAAGTTAACAGATGCATCTCTAAGTCCTGGTCATGTTAAAATAATAATAATAAGTAATCCAAGGTTCTGGAACGAAAGTAGCTGAAACAGCATCCATTTTAAAATAACTTCGGTGTTACAACTCGAGGCAAATCGGTACTGCTCTTTTTTCCTTGAGAAGATATGACGTGAAGGTCCTTCCATCAAGCTCTTATATGATATACAGACAGAAGTCATTAAAAATGAAACTGTATCTGTTTCTTGCACATGACATGCCTGAAAATTAGAGGGGATTCAGAAAGTCATTCATTTTTTCTATAGTGACATTAAATTCTACCAAACAGAAATTCTAAATGTAGATCACTTGCACTGGCACACTTCTGCATACGTTCAAAGATAGTGAGATAAAGAAAGTGATACCTATGGTTCGAGCTGAAGGCAACATGTACAAATATCTTTTTCTCCCATAAAAATATCCATCAAAGTACTCTAAACTAAGGCAACACTTTTGTATTTGTGGAATTTAGCTTGCAATGCGATGGCTTCCTTTTGCACTGTATATTGTGATGACTAGAAATTGCAGATATGACATTATCTGAGTGACCCTAATAGAGGCAGAATTTGGGGAAAGGGCTAACGTGATTGATTGCTTATTTTTGATTATCTGAATCAAAATGATCTGACATTCCTGTCTTCTTAGGAATGGAAAATGCTTAATTCTTCATTAAGGCTGTAGACGGTATCAAGTTAATATCTAAGGCAACTCCGTTTTATTCTTTTTAATGATAATAATGTCCAAATTTAAAATCATATTCTGTGTAATGTACAAACAGTTCACGAAATGTCTTATCAAGAGAGTAATAATTCTGTAATTATGAATTTTTCATATTTCCTAAAATCTTAAGAAGACTCCTACTGGATCTTTTCAAATATTTATCTAATCCAGCTTTCCATCTCACATAGTGGTCAGCAAGAAGCATAGTTCCTACATAACCTTTTATATGTCCCTTCAGAGGTGGTAATACTAGAGGTGGTATTCAGCAGGTTCTGACAAGTTCTGGAGAATCAGTACTGGAAATTTTGAGTAGTTTGGAGAACTGGCAAATGCCACCTCTGACTGCCCTGCCCCCGTCTATTCTCTGCCTCCCAAGTCCCAGCTGATTGGCTGGGTCTTCTTTTGTTGCCCTGCACAGGAGAACAGTGCTCGAAAGCAGGTTAGTGGGGTAGGGAGGGAATGGGATTTTGCACTATCCGTCCCCTGCCATTCCCACCAAGCCATGCCCACCAAGCCATGCCCACCAAGCCACGCCCACAGAACTGGTAGTAATTATTTTTTTTTTGAATCCCACCACTGCTTCAAACACCTTGTGATCTGAGCAACGTGCAGCTTTTCATCTAAATATTTAACTAATATTGATTATAGATGAACTGGAAGGACAGATACTTGAAGCTGAAGCTCAAATATTTTGGCCTCCTAATGAGAAGAGAGGACTCCTTGGAAAAGACCTTGATGTTGGGAAAGACTTAAGGAAAAAGGGGATGGGGACAGCAGAGGATGAGATTTGGGCAAACTCCAGAAGACAGTGGAGGATGGGGGTGGGGGTTGGTATGCTATGGACCATGGGGACCCAGAGAGTCAGGCATGGCTTAGCAATTGAAGAACAACAACACAGATGTACTATGTAACACAGTGTTGTATTTTATGTTGTTTATGATCAAATGGTTTGTGAAAATAAAATGTTTTATATATTTGCAGAACATATTTTATGTTTCTGGATGATTCCCAGCCATGGCCATCATTCTATGGACTGCATAGTGAGATCATTTAAAAAAGAGCAAAATATTGAACCAGGGAAAGACTTGTCTCTGTGTCCTAGTGTGTGGGAGGGTGTGGAGGAAGAGGAGGAAGAGGAGATTTTACTATTTCCATGACTAACTATATTATAGACTCTGAGCTTATCATTATAACTAAATTTCTGCTTTCCAGAAATGTCTCTATCCTTGTGCATTCTCAGATGAACACTCTAGTCTTGAGGATAGGAATTCCATATTAAAGGACAAGAAATGAGAATCAATGCAAAATACACTCATTTGCCATTTATGTAGCTCAGCTTCCATGGAAGATGACTATTTGTATTAGATAACGTATTCCTACTGATGAAGCTGTCCTTGAAATGTTGGAATCCAAGAAAGGAGGCTCTTCTAATTTGGGGTAATGCCTCTATAGACCAAGGAGACTCCAACAGAAAAGAATATTTGTAGCTCAGGGTTGAACTGTGGAGTGCTTGGTGCACTCAGAGCTTGGTGATTTCCTTGCAGATGTTTCATTACCCAACTAGGAAACATCTTCAAGGCTAGTAGGGAGTTGTTCTTATTTTATATACTAGTGGCTTGCCCTGTCTATGTTGGTGAGGTTGCCAGTTTGACAGGTAAGGGAATGGTGAAGTTTCTTCAACATACAGCATGTATCTATACACAGAACAAGTATACATTTACATGGTCTGTAGACTTCATTAACATGGTCCATGAAAAGGCTGTGTATTGAGACCCTACACCAGATCTGTTTCCGCTTCCTAATACATGGAATCTATTCTGGCTAGGGCTAGTTTAATGAACCTGCTAGGATGATATACTTCTGTAATTTTCATAATATGATTTGAGGGTGATATATACATTGTTCCCCCCAAATTTACCCACCAGCTTGGCTCCGGGTTATGATTTTTCATAATGTATGACTGACCATTAAGCAAACAAAACAAGTCATATTTAATCCAGAAATAAAGTATGCATTTATCAACTAGCATATGTGGCTAATGTTTTTAGATGAAATTTACTAACTCTCCCCTACCCCTAAATGCTGAATTATTTTTATTGGCCATATTTTTTTAGTTACACGCTTTTAAGCTTTTAATTTTTTTTTTAGTGATATATGTACTTGGATTTGCAGAATTTCCCTCACAAATATGTATTATTCAAAGTGTTTTAAATTGCCCCCTCCAATCTAACCATATTCATGATGATTTATAGTGAATCATAAAATTATATATATAATAAAATACACTGTATATACTAAAATAAAGTAGAAGAATCTTTTAAAATAAAGGCTTAGCAGTAATAACCATGAGATAATGCAATAGTTTTATCCAAGGCTAATAATGAGGAAGCCATCTTAGTACAACTGCTAAGATTTAACTGTTAGTAAGCACAGTTCGTTGCTACGGTACTAGACCAAGGATGGCCAATCAGCAGTCTCAAAAGAATCATAAGGAATTTTAAGTTCCCTTTGTGGTCTTTGGTGTCCCTTTGAACCTCATTGTATACTTAATCCTCTTCCCATTGTGGTTAATTAACCCTTGGAGTTCATTACTAGAAATCAGTATGATGGCTACAACTTCAGATGGTTGTAAGAGTGTTATGAATAATTCACAAAAGACACACACATGCGCGCGCACACACACACACACTCACGTAAATTGTGGTGTAAGCTCCCAATAGGCATATGACTTTTAAAAAATGACTTCTCCCCAATACCACAATCCCATTGCTGCCCATACCTGCCCATCCCATTTCACATCCTCACCTCTACCTGTAAAGTAAAGTATAGCTGTTGATGACTGGAAAAGTGTCAAGCTCAGTGCTACACTTCAGTCTGTACACAATGTCACCTTTCTAAGATGCAGAGCACATGATGGTGAATATAAGTGGAGCAGATTCATACAATGTATTAAATGAAGAACAAGAATGCATTAATTTTAAGCACTTTGCTTAATATTTAGAATGTTGTCATGCTTGGACAAAGATAATTTGCATAATAGTGTAGTTCTAATTATAGTTCAGGATCAATAATAGCAAAGATAATTTGCATAATAGTGTAGTTCTAATTATAGTTCAGGATCAATAATAGCAACATATCAATCATAGCCTGGCAATCTATTTCCCATTGTAGTTAGCTAAAGCCCTGCGTGAGACCCACAGGCCATGAAGTTAGTATTGGCTACTGAATAATGTTCGTTTACAAGATATACAATGGCAAGTTATTTCTGAACATTGTCATCCATTTAACTATGATGCTTGAATTTATCCTTCATTTATTTATAATGTTAATCCATTATCAAATATAAATTAGTATACAAAAACAAACAGAAAAATTGAAGATAATCAAATATGAAATTCAGATGTCATAACTTTGGTGAATAATCAAGTAGATACAGGATGATTTATATCTAGAAATGCCAAGGATACAATTAGAATTCAGGTCCATCCTTGATGTATTTCATATTTCCATTCATTAAGATTACACAAATTAAGAAAATTTACTTTAAAGTTTATAAAATTAGAAAGAGGAAGAAAAACATCTGGTACTCTGAACAAAAAGAAATCAGTGATGAATGGCCAATTTGTAGCTGCATACATTAATTAACATCCCATTTTGATTATTAGTTTGACAGTAAAACATGGCAAAGCCAGATATTGATTTTTCGGTGTTCTGTATTAGATGTTAATGTCCCATTTTCCACATAAAACTCATTAGTAAAGCAATTAGGCAATAGCATTAAAGAATTAATTGCAAAACAATTCCAATTATTTCCATTGCAGTTATTTTTTTCAATGTCTCTGTAAGTCGTGAAAGAAAACTCTATTGTATCATAATGCAATATCTTTTTTATTTATTGTTAAAATGTTTTCAAAATTCCTACAAATTAAACTTATGACTCTGCTTTAGTGTTGTATGTGGCCTCAGATTAATCTTCAGCATGTCAATAACTCATAAAGTCTTTTTATTCATGCTCAAAGTGCATGCAATCAATTTTATTCACTGCTGAGTTTCTCGTCTGATCAAATGTTTTGATCTATCTTTGTTTATTTACTAAATAATTTAGGATTGTGATATTGACTGCAAATTACTCTGAAGAACACAAACTATAGTAACCTCAATGTTTTTTTGTTTTTTTGTTTTGGAAAAAGTTTCTGCCAGTTGGGATGGAATATGAGCTGCGCTTAATTTAATGTTTTTTTAAGCAAAATTTCCTAATAATTTCCTAATATCATGTCTGATATTAAAATCCAAATATATTTCTGTGCCCTTTGCTCAAGAACTAGTATAAAATCTTTGACAATTTGGGAAAAATAAAAATGGAAAAATCCATGAAATAATGCTATAATATAGCAGCTTTTCATCACATCACTGTACATATTCAATTTTTTAGGTTAGGAGTAAGCCAATAGACAAGGCCCCTAGATTTCCTATTCCTTGCAGAGCCTGTCAGCCAACTTGCCATGGCCAACTCGCCATGGGACAACTCACTGTGGGACAAGAGTTACACTAATATTAAAGAACTGGTAGAATAAAACCATTAAAGAAAGGATGCCAAAGGAGGGACAAAATATGACAAAAGTTAAAACATCTTTTAAATTATTTTAAATAATAAAGTTGAATTATTAAATTTTCCCATGCCGAGTTGTCTCATGGTGAGTTGGCCATAGTGAGTTGGCAATGCAAGTTGGCCTATTCCGTTCCAGAGGTACCCATTGCACTTCATTTGCCAGTGTTGTGGCCACAGTCAATTTGTTCAGCCAGCACATTATAGAAGGAGAGTATGGTAGTTTATGGTAAACCAAAATCAGGAATCTTGTAGCATCTTGTTTAGACCAGGAGTATCAAACTCAAGGCCTGGGACCAGATCCGGACTGCGGGGTGCTTAGATCTGGCCCATGGGACTGCCCTGTAAACAGTGAAGGACTGGCCCACATGAGCACCCCCAAGCTCCATTTTCACTGGCAGAGTATTGCAGGAGGCTGCCACAGCCAGAAAAAGCTTGGGAGCCTGTTTTTGCTGGCAGAGCACTCGGGCCACCACAGGTACCCCCAACACTATTGACATTGAGCTGGACACACCCACCCTGGCTATGCCCAACCCCCTGAGATCAAACACAACCCTGATGTGGCCCTCAATGAAATCAAGTTTGACACCCTTGGTTTAGACTAACAAATTTGGTTAAAGGCATATCTATTAAAAGAGACTGTTGCTCTAGTGGTTAAGTCACCAGGCTAGAAACTGTGATACTGTGAGTTTTAGTCCAAAGGCATGAAAAGCCAACTGGGTGACTTTGGGCCTGTCACTCTCTCTCAGCTCAACTCAGCTCATAGGGTTTTGTTCTTGTGCGGAAAGTAGGAGAAGGAAGGAATATTAGATATGTTCATTGCCTTGGGTTCTGTAATAAAAATAACAAAGGTAGAGTATAAATAAATAAATAAGTTTTTGTGAACTACAGCTCACTTCATTTGACGCCTTGAGTAGTTAAGCTGATGTAGGATTTAAATTGGGATGAGGTGGGCATCAAAACTGGGAAAGAGTGGGGAAGGCAGGTTGGTTAGGCAGATGTAGGTTATGTGGAAAACAGATTACAAGCATCTTATCAATTAGTAACTGTAATGTGTTTTTTTAAAAACCCATTGTTTCAAGACCTTCCGAGATAGCCTGATATCTTTTGATGCCTTTTGAATGAGTAGTCTCTCATTCAACAATACTGGGAAAGTTCCCTTTCTCTCAAAAGTCTACTTTGATATCTGGAATGGAGCATCCAGGAAATTAATGCTGTGATATTTATTGCTTTATCCTTCTTTATCAAACACTCTGGATGGTTACATGTTGTCTATGGAATTGGTCTATTCAAGAAATGGACATTTTCTATGAGTCACTTATGAGATGTACCTATATTTATGTATATGTTAGTAAAATTGCAGGAGTAGTGATCCCACTGAAGACAAGATAAGGCATCCTGAAGGATTCTGTAACAAACAACAGTTAAGATCCTGATCATTTACTCATGTAATAATGCATCTCATAATGGTGACGGTCTCAATGTCACCCAAATAATGTGCAAATCCAAGATTTGCCATTATAGAAATCAACCATTAATAAAGAAAATCTAACCAGCTCAAATCCTTAGCTCATATGCAGTCTGTAGTCTGGTGGCCATACATTGCAGGCAGCCAAATAGTCTAGTTCCTCTGTAATTGCTGAAATACAAGCTATTTTCCTCTTCTTTGCTTTTGTATTGGGCAGAAAGTTAACTTTCTGGTATATTTTCCCTATCTTCTGTATCCTTGTGAAAACTTGACTCCTGTTTGGAGACAGGAAATATGTCTTCAGAGATTGCTAAGGATCCTCCATAATCTTAGCTTATCTTAGATTGCAATAATTTGCCATTCTAATAGAGTAGAGTAGGGCAGGGTTGATAGCTTTTGGCTATAATAATAATCAAACCCAGGAGCCGTGTACAGATCAACAAGCATAAGAAAATATAAAAGAGAACAATAATGAGGGGGAGGGAAACTTACAATAAAATCAGTACAATCAGTAGTAGTAAGAAAGAATTAGAAATAGCATATTATTTTGATGGATGGGCCTAGATAGTCTAGTGATACTAAGAGTTATGTTGAATAGATGCAACCATAAGAAACAGGTCTTAGCTAATTTACATCTATTCCAAAAAACTCATTCAACATGTGAGAATATGCAATTTTACTCCTATAAGTGAAATTAACTGGAAGGGGGAAAAGATGGCTTGATCGACTACAACAAGAAAAACCAACCAGTCTTCCTGGAGGAAGTCAATCCAAGATAGCTCTTGAAAACAACAGAGATGAAGCCTGAGTATTGAAACAACTAAAAACTGATTTGTAATTTGGAAGAACAAACTGATGCACAAACAGTACTTGAAGGACACAGAAGGGAAAGTCAATAAAAATCATACATGGAGCTGGTTAAGTCCAGGATTATTTAAAAAAGAAACTAAATGCTTTGTTTTAGCAGCTCAAGAACAAATTTTGGCAAAAGCAAAAATTCAGCATGTAACAAAAAACAGAAATGTCACCTTTGTAAAAAAAGAAAAGAATGAAACAATTTATTGTTTGATCAGTGGATGCAGTAAAATTTCACAAATAGACTATAAACAGTGTCATGACCGAGATGCCAAAATTATTCATTGGAAACTTTACCAGAGGTTTGAATTTAAAAGTAGCAAAAGCTTCTTGGAACATCAGTACTGGGACTGGTTTTGGAAAATGAGCAGGTTAAAATCTTATGGAACTTTAAAATTGAAACAGGCACTTTGCTCATAACCTGCCTGATGTAATAATCATTGAAAAGAAGAAATTGATGCTGCTGTACCAGGGGATCCTAAGATTGAGGAAAAGCAATTGAAAAAAATTACAAAATGCTGGGATTTGCTGATCAAAATTGAATGCTGATGAAAAAAGAAACCAGCTGGTATATATCAATTGTAATGGAAGGCCTCAGAGTGACACCTAAAGGACTACCTCAATATTTGGAAGTTTTGAATTTATTAGAGCTGAACACACACACACACACACACACACACACACACACACATGTTCTACTTTAATGATTCCTAGATTCTTGGTTAGAACTTGAATACTAAGTGTTCATCAATCTTACATTGTGAATCTAACTGCAGATTACTCATAATAATAATAATGCAGCAGAGCACATCAAATCAAATCAAACAAGCAGCAGAAAAAATAATTATAGATCCATCATCTGTCTGTGAAGATTTTTTTCAAAGAACTGAAAAGACTTTAATGTGATTGAGAAGTGATTCTCCCTGGATTAAGGGAGCATTAGACAGATTGCCTCCATTGAAAAGAATTGCTCATAGCTGTTTAATCAAAGCACTTTAAATTCATCCAGGGTAGATAGCAAATCATCTATTTCAGTCCATCTCAGCTGACATTTTAGGCACCATGTTTTGTGCAACAGAAGTTCCTAGACTGCTTTCAAAGGCTGCAATAATCCAAATTAAGATTAGAAGACCATGAAAAATTGTGGCAAGGATAACTAGTCCACATGAAGTATAGTTAGTGCATCAAGTACATTTAGAATCATTGAGTCTGTCTAAACTTTGCCACAGTGATGGATCCCAAAGTGGGTTCCATGTTACATATTTGATCATTTAGGGCAGTGGTGTCTGAACTTGAAGACTCGTGGACTTCAAGAGTTCCCAGCCAGCCATGCTGAGTGGGGAATTCTGGCAGTTGAAGTCCACAAATTGCCAAGTTTGGAGATCCCTAATTTAGGGATAACACATTTTCCCTGCAGAAAGGAGTGAAAATTTATCTCCCGTGTGCATGTGAGTCCAGGCCTCTATACTGAAAGCACATCAAATAATTGAAGATATTTCATATACGAGCTGTTTGCTCCATTCTTGGAATTTGTTGACAAGACAATGTACCCAACCTGGAGGTCTTTCATCAAACAGTCCATTAGTATTGATTATCAGAGACTGCATGAGAAGGGTGGGGTACATCATCTGAATGGATGACGGCTGTATGCCTCACCAGTTGTTCTATAGCATACAGGAAGAGACCTCAAGATCAACCATGCAAATGCTACAAAGACACTGTGAAAGAAACCAGGGAATCCACCCAAAAGAACCAGAAGCTGTTGGTGAGCCCTGTTCTGTGAAACCTCCACTGGCTTTGACAGACACTGCCAAAAACTGATAGAAAAATATCAAAAGTGTCCCTGATTATACATAATCATTCAACCATCAGTCAGATATATTGAGATGTTTGCCATATCAAGGTACACAAAGCCTTTGTGCTACAAATCAAATAATAGATTAATTTCATGATGGTCCCTTCAAGACCCTCCCGGGGAGACATTTTTCTACCTTCCTCTTAGGTATTACATTCCTTTATAATGACTTGTTTTAGGGATGTACAGGAAATCCTTGACTTATGACCATAATTGAGCCCAAAATTTCTGTTGTTAAGTGAGACATTTGTTAAATGAGTTTTGCCCCATTTCACAACCTTTTCTTGTGACAGTTGTTAAGCAAATCACTGCAGTTCTTCAGTTAGTAACATGGTTGTTAAGTGAATCTGACTTCCCCATTGGTTTTGCTTGACAGAAGGTTGGAAAAGATGATCACATAACTTTGGGGCACTGCAACTGTCATAAATACATTTGATCATGTGACCACAGGGATTCTGCAATGGTTGTATACAGAGGTGGTATTCAGCAGTTTCTGACCAGTTCTGGAGAACCAGTAGTGAACACTGTGAGTAGTTCAGAGAACCGGCAAATACCACCTCTGACTGGCCCTGCCTCCATCTATTCTCTGCCTTCTGAGTCCCAGCTGATTGGCTGGGTCTTCTTTTGTTGCCCTGTACAGGAGAATGGAGCTGGAAAGTTGGTTAGTGGGGAGGGAATGGGATTTTGCAGTATCCTTCCCCTGCCATGCCTACCAAGCCACGCCCACCAAGCCATGCCACGCCCACCAAGCCACACCCACAGAACTGGTAGTAAAAAAAATTGAATCCCACCACTGGTTGTATATATGAAAAATGGCTATCAATCGCTTTTTTCATTGCCATTATAACTTCAAACAATCACAAATAAATAGTTGCAAGTCGAAAACTGCCTTTAGTAGGAAAACTACTAATCCTCAATTTTTTCTTGGATGCTCACCAATGAGATAATTGTATTTGTGAGGCAATCTTTTCCAGAGTTTGAGAAAAACTGTAGTAACTTCAAGAGTCATCAGTCTTCTGAGGTGACCAGATGCTATGAATAGGGAGGAAAGAAGAAATGTGAAATGCAATGTCCAATGTCCAGTGTAAGAATCAGAGGTGGTATTCAGTAGGTTCTGACCAGTTCTGGAAAACTGGTAGCAGAAATTTTGAGTAGTTCGGAGAACCGGCGAATATCACCTCTGCCTGGAAATTTCACAGTCTCCTTCCCCTGCGACACCCACCAAGCGACGCCCACAGAACCAGTAGTAAAAAAATTTGAATCCCACCACTGGTAAGAATAATAGGTCTAAAGGCAAAAGAAAACCTATCAACAGCCTGGCAGAACCAAAAGTAAGTCAGATCATAGTCCTAATTATACAAAGGCTGATAGAAACCATGAGAGCCAAGAAGGAAAAATTTCAATAGTTTTGGAAGTATTTATCTGATTGGCAATGACATCAAGATGGGATTCAAGAGATGTCAAGGAATTCCCATTAGCCCACAAGTTGATTTATATCAACAACACAATTCTCATGGAACAAGCAATAATTTCCCAGCATCACTTTCCAAAAGCAATAATTTCCCAGCATCACTTTCCAAAATCAGTGATCAAAAAATAGCAATACAACACCAACTGGACAATCTATCCAAAAAGATGTCATGTTCATGAAATCAAAAGTTGTGCCAAATAGTAAAAGGGTCATATTCTCCATCTCCCTGGCACTTTGTCAAAACTAAGTATGAAATGGGATTAAAATGAATCTAGCAAACTGACTTAATTCATAGTGTTTAGAGTTCATTAATTATCATCTATTTCAACAACTGTGGCCAGGAAAGAGATGTAAGAAAGTTGTCTCTAGTTGTTTAAATTTTCTCAATTCTAGTGAGGTGTCTGTAGGAGTAGCCTACGCAATAAGATTAAGGGCATATCTCTACTGCCCAATTCAGCTTCGGATGCCCTGTGATCATGCCAGATTGGCTCTAAAATGGCTTAAAAAAAAATCCTGTCTGGATGGAGACAATTTTGCAATAACTTTTCAAGGTAATCATATGGCTAAAATACATGAAGAACAGTTGCAGGAATTGAGTATGTCTACTCTAATGAAAAGAAAGACAAGGGGGTAACATGACAGTAGTGTTCCAATATTTGAGGGACTGCCCCAGAGAAGAGGGGGTCAATCTCTTCTCCAAATCACATGAGAGAAGGACAAGAAGCAATGGTTGGAAACTAATCAAGAAGAGAGCCAATCAAGAACTAAGGAGAAATTTTCTGACATTTTTGAACAATTAATCAGTGGAACGACTTGATTCTAGAAGTTGTAGGTGCTCCAACCCTGCAGGTTTTAAAGAAGAGACCAGACAACCTTTTGTCTGAAATGGTACAATGTCTCCTGATGGTGCAGGGGGTTGGATCAGAAGGTCTCCAAGGTTCCTTCCAACTCTGTTATTCTCCAATTGGGCAATTCCTCTACTGCTGTATCCTCCTAACTTTTTCTCCTAGGAAAGCAACTGTCAACCACTCTCCTTCCTGTGGTGTGGTGAGTCTTCCTGGACATATGTAGTTTCATACGTGGAAGTGTATGTATGTATGTATGATGTATGTATGTATGTATGTATGTATGTATACAAAGAAAGAGAAAGGAAGAGAGAGCCTATGTTAAATTGAAATTATATACACAACATGAAAAGATCAGAATGTACATACCTGCAGGCATAACAAACAATTTTAAAAAATTTATGCGTACTGTTATAGGTTTCATAGCTCCTTTTGCCAGCATTGCATCATAGTCATTCAAAAAAAATTTTACTACTGGTTCTGTGGGCATGGCTTGGTGGGTGTGACAGGGAAGGGATACTGTCAAATCTCCATTCCCTCCCCACTCCTGGAAGAAGGTTATTGCAAAATACTATTCCTTCCCCACCCCACTAACCTGCTTTCCAGCTCCATCCTCCTATGCAGGGCAACAAAAGAAGACCCAGACAATCAGCTGGGTCTCGGGAGGCAAAGAATAGATGGGGGCGGGGCCAGTCAGAGGTGATTTTCTGAACTACTCAAAATTTCTGCTACCAGTTCTCCAGAACTGGTCAGAACCTGCTGAACACCACCTCTGATCATACAGAATGCATCACTTGCAGGAGAAAATGCTTTTCAATTAACTGGCATCCCTAGAATGAAAAACAGTACAAAAAGTTCTTGAACTTACATTCATTTAGCGAATGTTCAAAGTTAAATTGCACTGAGAAAATTAATTTACAACCAATCCTCACACTCATGACAGTTGGAGCCTCCCCACAGTCACATGATCAATATTCAAGCCTTTGGCAACCAGCAGTTATGATGGTGGCAGTATAGTAGAGTCACATGATTACCATTTGTGACTTTCCCAGCTGGTTTCCAACAAGTAAAGTCAAAGGAGAAAGTTGGATTTGCTTAATCACATGGTTCACTTAACAATGGCAGTGAACCAGAGGTATTCAGCAGGTTCTCACCAGTTCTGGAGAACCAGTAGTGGAAATTTTGAGTAGTTCAGAGTACTGGTAAATACCACTTCTAACTGGCCCCACCCCCATCTATTCTCTGCCTCCTGAGTCCCAGATGATGGGCTGGGTCTTCTTTTGTTGCCCTGCACAGGAGAAAGGAGCTGGAAAGCAGGTTTGTGGGGTGGGGAGGGAATGGGGATTTTGCAGTATCCTTCCCCTGCCACGCCCACCAAGCCACTCCCACCAAGCCATGCCCACAGAACCGGTAGTAAAAAAAATGTGAATTCCACCACTGCAGTGAACACTTAATAAATGTGGGAAAAGAGGTTGTAAAATCAGATGAGTCACTTAACAATAGCCTTGTTTAGCTAGAGAAATTCTGTTCTAACTGTGGTTCTAAGTCAAGGACAATCTGTAGTCACTGCTTAGTAAAAGAAAAGGCTATTTGTATGAAGGTATTGTCATTTTCCCACTTCTTAGTGAGATTCAATGGTCAAACATTGCCATCAAACATCATTAAGTTACTTTACCTTACACAAATTACTACATGGCGAAGTGTAATTAATAATTAGGTTGTGTTCTTTGCATCAGTTAAACGAAAGTGCTTCTTGTGATGCATGGGGTATCACTTTGCATTCATTTCAATTTGAAACTTAGCAGTGACAGCTTCAGAATAAAATAAACTTAATGATTAAGGAGCTTTGACCTTTTGTGGTTGTTTTGTGATATGAATTCCATTGGTTAAACGATGGAAGTTTTCCTTGCCTATCCAGTATAAGGAACAGTTTGCAGGATTGACAGGAAACTTATAAGTATTAAAAAATAACACTATAAAAAGTGTTTTTTTCCTGTGAAACTGGTCGATCGGGGCAACCTGGTCTACCCAACAATGGGACAGAGCACATTGCTTCCACTTTTGCCTTTCAGCCCCAATCCAGGAGCCTTTGCAGACAGTAGTTTTTGCAACAAATTATTTTTGTGTTGAAGTTATATTTTATGGACAAAGAAATAAAGGGAGATTAATACAAGTCTATTTCAAGCTATTTGGCTATCTGACAGGAGCTAAATAGCTTGGAATAGATCTGTACTAGTTGTTCTGACCAAGGCTTATTGAGACACTAACAAACACATGTTAGTCCTAAAACCCTTTTTTCTTTATTTCAATGGCTGGGATTTTAAGTCATTCAAACTCCGTAATGAGTCTCAAACAGTTTGTAAATAGTCCCATGGAAGTCTGCCGATCCTTCTGGATAAGTCTGATAAGCATGCACTTTTACCTTCCTTAAAATGCTACCAATGACTAAATTTCCAAATAGTTACATGAGGCCAAATGGAGCACAAATTCAACACAGAGCTTTAGGTTTCAAACCAACCAACGAACCAAGTTGCTTCCTGCAAAGATTCCTGTCCCTTTGCTCCTTTTTTATGTCTTACGGGCCAATCACCCCCAAGCCTTACTGCCGAGTCGCTCCTTTTGTCTTAACTGTTCTTGCCTTCTGGCAGCTCTGCACACACGCGCACTGGGAACAGGCTTCCCTTGTTCCTCTGCCTCACTGTTGTCAGATTCTGGAGGCTCCGAAGTCAGCACATAACTCCCAGATGGCCATGGCCCCATCTCTGCATCAGACACAGGATTCTTATCTGAGTCCTCCCCAGATTCCTGGACTGGCCCATCTTCCTCCCCACTGTCTGACTCTGCTGCCATCTCCGCAGGTTGCCGGCAGACCACAACACTAGTCTCCCTTTATTTCTTTGCCAGTAAAATATAAATTTAAAACTACGAAAACTATATAGAAACAATTAAAACTGTGGAGGAATTAAATACAGACGAAAAACCCCACAGGCTTGGGCGGGGGTCCCTCCTGCCAGAACGTGTGGGCCTACCCAGTCCCACTGGAGCGAGGTGGTTCCTCTGATATCTTGGAACCATGCTGTAAAGGACTTGCATGTCTTCTCAGGCACCTGCTTTTATTTCCAACTGCCAAATGGTTGAGAAGATGGAAGAAGTTGTCATCCGTTGGGCCCAATAGCTATTAACCTACTAAAAGCTAATGGGGAGGTCCTGAATCAATTGAGAGTGATAGATAATAAAATGCTAGTAGGACGGGTTACTGAAAAAAAAGATGAAAGAGGTATGTCACCTTATTATATGTGTTTCACTCTACAGGTAGTTCTTGGCTTACAACAGTTCATTTAGTGACCATTCAAAGTTATAACAGCACTGACAAAAATGCCTTATGAGCAGGGGTGGGATTCAGTTTTTTTAACAACCAGTTCTGTGGGTGTGGCTTAGTTGGTGGGTGTGGCCTGGTGATCATGTGACTGGATGGGCGTGGCCAATTCGACATCACTCATATCAAGGGGCGCTTCTGCTTGCCTGAACTCTCATGATAGTGGGGATGCTGCAACGGTCATAAATGTGAAAAATGGTCATAAGTTACTTTTTTCAGTGCCATTGTAACTTTGAATGGTCACTAAATGAACTGGTGTAAGTCAAGGATTATCTGTACAAAAATACAAAAAGCTTCTTTGCTTGCAAAAAGCTGCCCTAAATACCCATCATTAGATTAAAAATACCTGCAAGCCGGAGTTACAAATCAGGCAGTGTGCCAGAGCACCTTGAGGAATGAAAATAGTTAAAATGCAGTGATAACTATCAAGCAGCCAACTCTTGCTCATAAAGTGAAACCCTTTAGCAGGAGGTCATTTAACCTCTCCAGAAAAAGCACACCCAGGAAAAGCAGTCCTTAAAGATACCAGTTGGTCTCACTCATCTCACAAGATATCCTAAGGAAATCATCCAGATTTAAGGAAAAGTCACATCCCCCCCACCCCAGAAAGGCAGTAAAAAATCAGTGCCAAGCTTTCATCCTGCCTCTTGGAAGTATACCCCAAAAGGACAGTGCCAAATAACACTAAAGCAGTGAAGGAAGACCCTCTCCCCAGATAGACAAAGAAACCATGAGGCAAGAAAAAATTCATACACAATACAAATAATTAAATCACAACAGAAACTGTTGCAGAAACTGTTGCTTATCCCATCAATAAACACAGGATTAAACGTCACCAAGCACAGAATTAACCTTCACCAAAAACCAATTTTAGACCAAAACTCAGAAAGGGTATGTAAACTCATGTTTGAATGTCAATCTTTCTAGCTAGCCAAGAAGCCTTGCTGAATGTCACTCATCTTGGTTCCCTGTCACTAAAAGCTTTGCTTCATTATTCAATTATTTTTTCAAAGTGCTGTTTGTTCAGGGAAGTATTTCCTCCCAACAGCAGCATAAAAATCCCTTCCCCTTTAAGAAAGGCAAGCCTCAAAAGCTCCAAAGACAAGAAGTCTAGGCATTCTGGCAAGAATGTAATAAAGGTGGAAAAAAACAAAAGGAGATTGCTTCTAACTACCAGTTCTCCAAACTGCTTAGAAAATTAACAAGGGGTTCTATAGAACCAGATAAAACTGGTAGAATCCCACCCCTGCTTATGACAATTTTTCAGTTACTGATCTTTGCAGCATCCCCATGAACATGTGATCAAAATTCAGATGCTTAGCAGCTGGTTCATATTTATGACCTTTGCTGTGTCCCAAGGTCACATGACCCCCCCTTTTGAAACTTTCTGAGCCAACAAAGTCAAGTCAGGGCAAGACAGGTTCCATTCCATTCCATTCTTACAGTAATGACCCATGTCTAAATTTTTGAATGCTGGACTCCTCCACTAGAAATTCAGTTTCGTCATGAAGGAGGTAGATGCAACTGATCTGTTTCATCTATGAGTAAAGATGATCAACTGATCAAAAGCAATTGATGGATTACTCAAAGGGAAATTGCTATCAAGTTTGGCATTTCACAGGAGCAATATTAGTGACTTTTTCTTGATATCAGAAGGTTTGTGCCAGATGGGTTCCTTACACGCTAACTGCTGCAATGAAAACTTTAAGAATTGAAATTTGCCAGTAGTTATTGTCCTGGTACATGAACAAAAGTGAGGAATTTTCTCACAACATCATGACAGCTGACAAAATATAGGCTTGTCAGTATGACACAGAAATTAAGCATCAAACATAACTTCCCATTCAACTCTCATAGTTGAAACTCTAGTATTTTGCTTCCTGCAGTTAGTGTGTGTGGGCAGAGAGCGACTGTCAAATACAATAAAGAAAGATATGCTAGAATCATATTCAGATCAGGTTCAGATACAGTCTAGACATCCAGCATGATAATACGAAGTCTTTAAGTGTTTTTTTAGAGTTTGAGTAATTGTGCAAATATTGGAACATGTGATGATAGGCAGAATGAATTGACCATATTTATACCTTGCACCTAACACAATTCTCTGTGGAGTGTACAACAAAAAAATAAGAACAAAAAGAAAGAACCATCATAACCCTAATAAAAACCATTCACAAATAACTAGTCCTAACCTCAGTCATACTAAAACCCAAAGGCACACTGGGCTGGAATTCAACTTGGCATGCGCTAACTTTCTGCACTGGGCAATAGTCATGCAGGGGTGTCAAACTGGTAGCCTGTGGGCCAGATGCATCATGCACAGGCCACACCCACACCAGCTCTGTGGATGGGAAAAACATTGTGAAACGTCATGTGATGGCAACATGACATGGTGAGCTTGACACCCATGCTATAGAGATAGTTAGCAGAAGAACTCAGCGCTGTGATTTCCTTTGCTTGGCTAAGAACTTTCTTCATATGTCTACATATGCCTGCTATTGGTTAGAGATATTCTCAGGATTCCTTCCTTCCTTCCTTCCTTCCTTCCTTCCTTCCTTCCTTCCTTCCTTCCTTCTTCCTTCCTTCCTTCTTCCCCTTCCTTCCTTCCTTCCTTCTTCCTTCCTTCCTTCCTTCTATGTTTGACCTGTGAAGGCCAAATGTTTTCTTGACTCACTCATCCACCATAATTGGGGAAGGATTTGGGTGGTTCCTAAATGTCATGATAGATAGATAGATAGATGGTAGATAGATGATAGATAGATGATAGATAGATAGATAGATAGATAGATAGATAGATAGATGATTGATAGATAGATAGATAGATAGATAGATAGATAGATAGATGATAGAATAATAGAGGAGAGTAAACTATAGTCTCATAACTGAGGAGAGAGATGTAATTAACTTAGACTTTCCCAGTTTCATTTGATTTCCTAAATAAAACTTGTCTTTTTCTTTCATGCAAGTTCCAGAATAACCTCCAGAATACTTTATCACAGAAGCAATGCACCTATATTTTGTGCTCGTCTCTCCATGTGTCTTTTCCATTCTACAAGCCAATTTGCTACCTAAAACATTGACCAGCCCCTGACTTATTATTTTTGATTACCCAGAAGTGCTGGTACAGTGTATTTGATTTGACGGATCATAAACTTAATACGACTGATTGAAGTACATACAGAAGACTCTGTTTCTCTCATAACTGCTCATAATCTTTATCAGTTCTCGCAAGTCTATGTGCAGGCTCTTTGTGTCAGCATTAGACTTAAAATGTGACCTCTTTTCCCCAGGGATATGAATTGCCAGTCACTGTTATTATGTCTGTATTATAGAACCCACCTACTCCTTCTGGTTTCTGATAAGGTTTTGCTAGCCTCTAATGAGATTTTCAGTGTCCATCAATATTTTACAAAATGTATTATGTTTTTTTCTATGGGATACCCTTTCTTCTTTCTATATAAAGAAGTACCTGCTCAAAGGTTCTTCATGCCCTGAATATAAATCTGTTGTATCTTTTATTGTTCAGTCCTGATAGCTGCTGCAATTTGAATTGTTCATTGATTCATAAGATTTCTCATTTCAGAGCAGAGAAAGGACTTATATGGTTGCCTCTGTTGTACTGTTTTATTCCCACTTGGCTTCCACCTGAAGGCATAAATCCTTGTCTATGGCTTAATTATTTGTGCTTTGAACAGAGATCATGATTTCCAGCCCCAAATCACTTTGACCAGGGGTATCAAACTCATGGCCCGTGGGCTGGATGTGTCATGTGCTGGCCACCCCTCACCCCCAGTTTAGCGAAGGGGGAAAAAGTCCCAATATGTCATGTGACAATAATGTGATGATGTGAGTTTGACACCCCTGACTATGACTATTAACCTGTTATCAATACACTCATTTCACTATATAATACCACATATTGTTTAATTATATAAGATTACACCTGGAATACTGCATCCAGTTTTGGTCACCACATTACAAAAAAAATGTTGAGACTTTGGAAAATAAATAAATAAAACTTGTCTTTTTCTTTCATGCAAGTTCCAGAATAACCTCCAGAATACTTTATCACAGAAGCAATGCACCTATATTTTGTGCTCGTCTCTCCATGTGTCTTTTCCATTCTACAAGCCAATTTGCTACCTAAAACATTGACCAGCCCCTGACTTATTATTTTTGATTGCCTAGAAGTGCTGGTACAGTGTATTTGATGCAGTAAGAGAGTACAGTAATTTGGTACAGTAAGAGAAGAGCAACTAAAATGATTAAAGTCCTGGAGGCTAAAACATACGAAGAATGGTTGCAGGAATTGTGTATTTCCAATCTAATGAAAAGAAGGGCTGACATGATAGCAGTGTTCCAATATCTCAGGTGTTGCCACAAAGAAGAGGGAGTCAAGCTATTCTCCAAAGCACCTGAAAGCAAGACAAGAAGCAATGGGTGGAAACTAATCAAGGAGAGAACCAACCTAGAACTAAAGAGAAATTTCCTGACAGAACAATTAATTAGTGAAATGTCTTGCCTTCAGAAGTTGTGTAGGTTTTCAAATCACTGGAAGTATTTAGAGAAGGGATCACCATTCTCTAAACCATTTTAGAAAATGGACAACCATTTGTTTGAAATATCTCCTCTTGGGGTTGGACAGAAGATTTCCAAGGTCACATTCCAACTCTCTTATTCATCAGCATTTTTGAGATTGAATATACTTCTGAACCAAAAATATATACAGGGATAGTTTGTGACAATGAAAGAAGCAAGAATGGGGCTAAATTACAGTACAACATTTTCAGTCAAGCTGAGCAGTGACTGACCTAGTAAATTGTTTGCTTCACATATCATACTAAGCCATAATGAAATATGTTAGGGAATTGGAGAATCAAGCCTTTGTAGCTTGCAAACAATCGACACTGACATAGCTTAGCACACTAAGTGAATCCATTTAGTGAATAATAAAAAATAAAAAAGTTTGTGTGTCATTAATTTATATTAGGTTGGAGTCTACTTATTTCAGGAAAATATCTGTGTGTGTTGTGGGGGGGGAGGGGTGACCATAAAAAAACCCAATAATCTAACTTTGCTTAGTTAAATAACTCATCAAATCATATAAAATCATCCTCTGCCTTGAAGCCTACTAGGGTTATTAGTGTGATAAAAATCACATTAACCATCTGCCCATCTTTGGAAGAGGAGCAGAGATAAAAAAATATAACTAAGAAAACCAACAGACAAAACCAATGTAAACCAAAGGGTCAGGGATAAGCTATGGAAATGGGTTGGTTTGGAATGGCATGCAGCAAATATTCAGACAATTGGAACACCAAAGACATAATTTCAATTCACCTTATAGCACTAAAGTAATTAAATCCTACTTTTTACTCTTCCTAAAAGAAAGGGCTCCCATGTGAGTCTTGAAAAAAGGTACGATTGCTTTAGTACTCATGTTAACTTGATTGTGCCTTAAAGCAGCCATCTTTGGAAAAAGAGAGAGAGAGAGAGAGAGAGAGAGAGCGCTACTTTAATGATAATGGAAAGCGTTATGAGTTGTACTTCTTAGGAATGAATTATAATTGGTGTGGGTGAGTGGATTAAAAGAGCCAGCTGTGAGTGAAAGTAGGCGACTTTATACTTGACCTAAGGTTGGATTTAGCAGTAAACCTTATATAGAAATATAGTATGCACTTCTTTTTATGTCTGATTATTGTCAGGTAGTGAACATAAGGGGTGACTCTTCTGTGCACAATCCTATGGATTCCAATCCTAAGATTTTCTTTTTAATGACTATATCCAACATTTGGCTTTTAAAGCTTTTTGAAATTCTGGATATTACCCCAATTCATTTTCAGAGATACATTAAAGGAAACACATAAGAATATCTAGGTGACCTCGACCAATAACAAGAAGCCAAGTAAATTCAGAAATTATTAATATAGATAGTCCTTCACTTTCAACCACTGGTTTAGTGATTGTTCAAAGTTACAACGGCACTGAAAAGAGTGACTTACGACATTCGCAGGAATCAAAGTCAACTCAAAGAAGATTCTTTCTCAAAGAATCCCCAGGGGTGGGATTCAACCGATATTACTACCAGTTCGGTGACTAAGTTTTGCGCTATGTGTACATGTAAAACAACCTCAGGCTGTGCCTCCCGAACAGCTGAAAAGCGCTGCACGCAGGTGCGCAGCATTTGAAAAGCCTCTTTTTTCCTGCTTTTTCAACCTCAGCTGTGCTGCACAAAGCAGCTGAGGAGGGAAAAGCAGAAAATAACAGACAGGTAAGAGCCCAGGTGGGCGGGCCAAACAGCAGCAAACACAGAATTGGTTCGGTGTCTGCTGCTCTTCAGAGGTCTATAGAACCAGGCAGAACTGGTAGCATCCCACCCCTGCATTACCCCCTGGAGAGGAAATTTGGCCACTAGAAAACAATTATTTCAAAGAGTGATACAAGCATTGAGTTGACTTTGAGTTCTCAAAGATCTTCAGAATATGTTCCTCTGTGCTTTCTTATCATATTTTTTTCCTTGCTGTACAGTGAGTTTTTCATAATAAACAAAATATTTTTAAATGCATTCGTCTTAAAGAATAGATTTTAAGATGGAGGAAGTAGAGAGAAGAGATGGCTTACAAGTAAAAAATAATTAATTAAGTTTAGTGTTAAATGTTCTACAACTTATCCAAATGAGAATGTAAGCCTCCTTGGGAGGCACCTTGTATAATACACAAGAGCTGACAGAATAAAATGATCCTTTAAAGTTTACTGCAGCAATGCAGTTCACCTGTTGTTTCTTTCCCCCTTTCCTTTTTAATTTCAAGGCATCTTTTTCTTTAATTAAGAATTCATTTTTGTAACAAAATTAACCTACCCCCCTACACCAGAACATTAAGTGCAATTCTAGTTAGTATCATTAACTTTTAGACTTTAATATTCAATGCAGAGACTTCTAAAAAGTCTGTGCATGTTTTAAACATTTCATATATTTATGGGTGATTGCATTTATTTAAGACCCTAGAGCATGCTACACTGAAACTCTGGATTCCAAATCATTTTCATCCTGTAGGTCACTGAAAACCTGTTTTATACCAATCTTCCAGTACAAAGAATGAATTTATAGGCATTAATTAACACATCAAGCTCAAAATTATTAACTTTCCTGAACCACTCACACCAAGGTTTCCTGCTAAGAATTCAGATTTGCTTCCTTGAAACAAACAACCCAAGACTGTCAGTACACACCTCTGGTATTTATCCCAATGTGCATTTCATTTTCCTTCTGTAGGAATATGGTTTCAAAAATGCAAAACATTAAGCTAACCCAATCTAATATATGATGATATGATAATAATATAAACAAATAAAATAACATAATAATAGAAAAGGAGTAACAGGAAAAAACGAAAAAAGAAACAGAAAAAGAAAAATGCAGCAGAATAAACAATAATGAAGGAACACAGTGGAATCTGGTAGTTTGTTTATCAAGCAGAAGATGCTTACAAATGGAGGCGAATATATGTATCCCAGGATAATGTTGCAGGATCCAATCTGGGTTAGCCTTCAGGATCAGAGCTTTTGTCGTCCAAGCTTTCAGGCTCGTGCTGGACCCCACTCTCCAGCAAACTTCCCTGAAAATGGGCTCCAGAACGAGTCCAAAAGCTCAGAAGAAAAAACCTCTGGTTCCAGGGACCAACCCAGATTGGATTCTAGAACATGCCTATGCAAACTGAAACTTATCCTCCATCTCACAGGTGTCAAACTCGCTGTGTCATGCTGCCATCACGTGATGTTGCACAACATTTTCCCCATTCACAGAGCTGGGGTGGGTGTGGCCTGCATGTGACACATCTGGTCTGGGGGCTGCCAATTTGACACCCCTGCTCTATCTCATCTGAAACCTTCCACAAAATTACCTTTTTTAAGCTCCTAGAAAATATGTTCCTAAATGCCACAATAGGCATTGTGTTTCTTTACAGAGATAATTTGTGGCTACCAAGTGAAGCTGTTTCAATAGCATTTCAGTTCAAAATTTGTCCAGATTTGTAAAGTTTGTCATAACATCCTACCATAACTAGAAACAGGGAGTGTGAGATCATAGGAAGACCAACAAAATTTGTCTAACAACAAGGAAGTAACAGGGGGGGAAATGTTATAGCTGACTTCAAGCTTGAGTTGCCAATCCAGAAATCAACTGAGTGGATATATTTTTGAGACACAGGGACAACAGAGAAAAGAACATATGCTAGAGCTTTCTATAAGCTCTCACAATCTCCCAGTCCAATTTAATGAACATTTTACTAAGCTGCAAAAGAACAAACAAAAAGTCCTGTGGAACACCAATTAAAACTCTGGGAATACTTTAAGTGAGGATAATTAAAGCATAAAGATTGATAATGTCAAAACCCATGAATTAACTGTATGAAATTTTCTCTATATAAGAATTGTGACACCCAAACAAGGTTGATTGGATATATAGCATGATCAAGAAAGTTATCAATCAATTGCAGGTGTTCGTTCAGCCTTAATGGTGACCACATTTTATCTGGCTTCCAGCTCTTGCATGCACAATTCTTTCCCCTCAAAGCAGGGTGGAAAATGAAAATTGAACTTTGAGTCCATTAAAGACCAAAGGACAGGAGGCAACTGCTGACTACATATTTAAATGTAAGCATGACCTATTGGCAGTTAAGCAAAAGATGGATGAAGAGTAGGTATATAAATGGTCAAAAGAGGCTATAGATGTAGAGTCAGGAGATGTGACTCTCTGTGACTCTCTCTCTCTGTGATTTTTTACAATCTTTTTTTTCTTCCTCCAGCTGAGCATTGATACTGGGAACCAAACCAAAACATACCTGGAGTTGTACAGATGAGAGGAGAGGAAGGCCAACTCATAGACACCAGTTGGAGAAGATAGATGGGGAAGATGTCCAACTAGGAAGGCCCCAGGACAGTAGGATTGAGGCAGCAATAGAAACAACTCATTCTCACCTCCCACTGATGGGAAGAGAGGAGAATTATGTAGAATTCACCATTAAGTTTCTGCAACCTCCTAATCCCAATTTATGAGCATTAACCAATGTTTAAATACCTTGCTAACCATTTTTAAAAGATGTATCCTCATGGCAAGGCTGAAGCCTCATTCCCCAGATGATCATAGAGGCAGCCTAAAGCCATATATAACTGTTCCACTGTTAAAATAATATTTTTTGCCTAGCAGTATCATACCTAGCCTGTAAACTATTAGATGGGAACAAAGAGCTAGAAATGTTTATATCTCTTTGCTGCCACCAAGAGATTATTTTGAACTTCACAGCACAGGTATGTATAGGTAGTCCTTGATTTACAACTTTTTGTTTCGTGACCATTCGAAGTTACAACAGCACGGAAAAAAGTGACTTAGGACCATTTTTCACACTTATGACTGTTGCAGCATCCCCATGGTCACGTGAATAAAATTCAAATGCTTGACAACTGGTTTGTATTCATGATGGTTGCAGAGCCCTGGGGTCATGTGCAGCAGTGGAATCCTACCTATTCCACTACTGATTCGATGATCGCACACACGTGCGTGCGCCCCTAATGCGTATGCCCTTAACACGTGCATGCAGCTTTCCCCACATCAGCTGAGGCCTGCAGCGTCAATCAGCTGAGAGGATAAAGAAGAGAAAAGTGCCAGGGCAGGTGGGAGGGCCAATCCTGTGTTTTTCCCTTCTTTCTCCTCTCAGCTGATTGGAGGCATTTTTTTCCTCCTCTCAGCTGATCCTAAGGCTTTTTTTTTGACTACCAGTTTGGCCGAACCAGTCCAAACTGGTAGCATACCATCACTGGTCATGTCATTACTTTTTGTGACAGTCTGATTCAGTCTGATTGCAGTGATTCACATAATAACGGCGGCAAGAAAGGTCATAAAATGGGGCAAATCTCACTTTATACCAGTCCTGCTTACTGATAGAAATGTTGGGCTCAATTGTAGCCATAAGTCAAAAAACTACCTACATCTAACATAAGCAATCCTATGCTTGCTCTTAGACCTGATTTGTTCTGTCAAGTTTAGTGCCTGAACTCTTGGACAGTCCAATTGATTGTACAGTAGAAAAGATATGTGGTAGCCATGATAAATTCAGGTCATCTAGCTCAGGGGTCTCCAAACCCTGAGTTGCGGCCCACTACAGGGCCACGGCCTATTCACAACCATACCATGGGCCAGAGCACACATGTATGTACACAGTTTAACTTGCACGATTGGCAGGGCAGCACACGTGCATGCAACTCAACTTGTAGTTGAGCTGTGTGTGTATACACCGTGCATGCTGACCCACCATTCATATGAGTTGAGTTGTGTGCCTTTGTACCAACCATGTGCCATTCACATGGTCCAGGTCCTCTCTCCCTCTCTCCCTCAGCTGGGCTGCCAAGCCATATGTAAAAGTTGGGGACTGCTGATCTTCTCACTCCTTTTGACCTAAAAGAAAATCTTCCTTAATGCATTATGTTATGCCCATTGTGCAGAACCTGTTAATATCATTTCTAACAAACATCAACTGGGCAATATCAGCTGATATCAGTATAGCTACTGACTCAGTATGAAAATTAAGTTATTTCTATCCCTGTTATATTGATAAAAATTGTCCACCCCCCTCCAAAAGGTTACTAGCTCTGGGACAGAAATGTTTATTGGATGTGGTAGATTAGTTGGTTAATAGTCTGATGTGGAGGTTGTTCTTTTATTGCTTATGTATTCTTAAGCTACTCTTGCTGGGGTGTTTTTTTTACTTATGTATGCAGACTAATTCTGAAACTTGCTCTGCATTTGCTTATCAAGGGCACAGCACATTCTTCTCCTGGCATCTCATTTTTCCCAGCATGTGGATTCACAACAGATTTCCCGCAGAGTGCTATCTTAATCAGAAAGGTAGCACTTGAGGGCTTGCTTTCAACTAACAAGTCCCCTTGGACAGCACAAACTTGGTGAACAGTTAATGTTTTACTTCAGCTCCAAAAAAACTTGAGAGGTTCAGATGAAAATTAAAATGCTAGAAGTTTCACCTTAAAAGTGCATTTAAAATTGTGATTTGCTAAAACTGAGACATGAGAAGCTGAACTGTCAATTCTATCTTTCAAACATCGGCTTTGAAATAACACCTTTCATTTTTCAGTTTCAATTTTTCCTGGCCTTATGTTTTAAGGTTTAAGCCTAGGAAAACCTAAAAATGGTTTGGTAGGCCAATATTTTCCCGTCGTGCAAATACTAAAGTGCATGATGATGTTGGTGGGCAGTAGATGGCCTAATGACACTGAACAGGACCATAAAAACTTTAGGGTTTAACCCTTTGGGGAAAAATTCAGCATTTTAGATTTGTCAGATTTAGCTGAACTTCAAAATGAATAGGCCTGTTTTGGAAAAATACAAGAAATAGATAAATGAAAATAAGACTAGAGACCAAAGAAATCTAAATGTGAATTTTGTTAATCAACTGGAGCATCATATGAACACAGGCTTTCCATATAAAAGCCCATAATGGCATAGTGGTTAGAATACAGTATTGGAGGCTAACTCTGCCGACTGCCAACAGTTTGATTCTCACTGGCTCAAGGCTGACTCATCATTCCATCCTTCCAAGGTTGGTGGCAATATGCTGATTCTGTAAACCACTTAGAGAAGGATGTAAACCACTATGAAGTGGTATATAAATGTAAGTGTTATTGCTATTACGTTGTAGAAGTTAGTGGAGTGATGCACATTCAAGTCCATGTGCAAGCAAACAATCAAGCCCAGAGAACATCAACAACTCCATTTGGTTTGTGACTTTAGGGAATAGCTATTGTATCTCTAAAGATCTTTGTCACTGAATAACTTGGTTAGTTTGAATAACATTCTGCTAACATGGTTGATTCTGTATGAGTTTTGAGAGATCAATCTATGCTCTAGTAAAGTCTCATCTAAGTTATTGCATTGTATTTTATAAGAGGCAGCTCTTGAAGATGCAGCTAATTGCCATCTGCAGCTATTTCATAATGCGGTGGCTAATTTTATGTCAAAAACAATCATTTTAATTGCCCTAGCGTAAGATGTTACTGATGAATGTATAATCTTTCTAAGTAAGAGGTATCTGAAAGCCAACCTTCCTAAATAACTTTCATGAGTATTATGCACTGAGGTCTACCAAGGACCCTTTCTTCTTTTTCTTTTGTTGGGGATAATGAATTCTATATTTTTATTTTTTTTTGCTGGGTGTGCAGTTCCCTAGATCCTCACCAAGCACAATAGTTGGTGCTAATGGCTGCTTTATTCGGGGACAAGACCTGGCTATTGACTCAGTAGACTGTTGTGAATCTACTACTTGGTCATGTCTGACACTTGGCAACTTTATAGGCAAGGACCTCTTATGAACTATGAAAGCTAACATTCTTGTAAAGAAGGGACAGAAGAGGCAGTACTTCCTGAGAATGCTCAGGAAGATATATCTATCTCAGTATCTACTTCTGTCCTCTTACCACAGCACCATTGAGAGTGTCCTGACATACAGCATTCTTGTATGGCATGGGAGCAGCTCTGTAGTGGACAAAAAAGCTCTACAGAAAATCATTAAAACTGAATATCATCAGGCTCCAGCTACCAGCCCTGGATGACATCTTTGCATCTCGCTGTTTGAGGAAATTGCACAACATTCTCAGAGACTCTTCCTATCCTGCTTACAATCTTTATGAAATGTTGCCTTCCGGCAGAAGATACAGAACAATTAAAACTCAGACCACATGTTTTCTGAATAGTTTTTATCCCAGAGCTTTAATTGCACTTAACAATGAACATAAGGACCACCATCAGTGAGCTGTTGGACAGTATCACTTGGTCTGTTATGTAGATGCTTGTGTGTTTTTTGGAAGTGGGGAATTTTGGTGAGTAGGGTGTTTGGGGATTGTCATGTTGAGTCTGGTCTCTGGGTGTTATGTGAATTTCATTGTATGTATACTGTGTATATACATACAATGACAATAAAGAAACAATTTAAAAAGTGCTCTCCATGCTACCCTGCTAAGTTATTCAGTTGTTGGATATTCATCATTGTACCCAGTGAGTTTTTTGCTTGCCTCTCCTTCTTGTTCCACTAAGCATTCCTAGCATCACTGATTTTTCCAATGAATTTGCATGCATGACATGGCCATAATAATGTAGATGTAGTGATTTAGTCTTGTGATTTTAGCTTCTAGTGATGTGTCTGGTTTTGTACAATTCAGCACCGCTCTAGCTGTTCTGGTTGTCCATGGTATATACACAACTCACACAGGAGGAAGTTACTAATAATAACAAAACTATGTTTTATATTCTAGTATACTTTTCTGTGTTCAGATTTATTTATTTTACAAACTATTATCTCACTTTAAGTTCTATTATAGTTCTGAAAGTATTTTAATAACAAATATATGTTGGAGAGTTCTAAAGATATGTATGTTCAAACATACAGCATTGTATGCTCACCTTATTAAATATGATTATCTCTTTTGATATTATACTGCAGCTCAAATAATGCATTGTGCATTATATTCCATCTCAACATGAATGTAAAAAAAGAAAGAAAACTGAGAATATCTCGAGACTTCATTCTGATATCTTGCCTCCAGCATGTAGATTTCTGTATAATTTATGCCTAATGTCAGACTGTCCTGCTATTTAATATGTTAAAATCTCTAAATCTTTGGTGGCAGATGGGTGGTATATTCATCCACATGAAAATGCAGAATAAATAAAATGTGCTGCAAACTGTAGTAAATTTCTATGGAACGTGCATCTTTGTTACTGCCAGTTATGCGCATGCAATATATTGTCCTGGCCTTAGAAATGAGCTGTTTTCACCGAGAACATTACTTCAAGTTAATATTCCTTTCCACTTTCATCAAAAACTAAATTTTCAACTTGCTACTTAGGGTAGAAATTTTTATGAATTGTTTCTATTTTGGTAAGGGATAAATGGAGGAAAAAACACCCAATCACAATGTTGATGAATTAAGAAGATGAAGCTGTCCAGAAGCCAATCTCTGTTCTAATCAGTCTGGTCATAAAGGGATTATTGTGTAGCATAGTGGCAGAGCTACTGAAAACACTAATAACACTAAAGAAAACTGGATACAATGGAAATTAAGGGACTGTTGAAAGGAACCAGAAAGGAAAGGAAATCCAAAGGAAGAACTTATTTGTACTAAATGAAGAGCATGGGTTTGTTTGTTTGCTTCCATATCACATCCCCCGAGAATGTCTGGCTGCCATTCCACATATCTAAAAGCCCAAATGGTGAATTTTAAGGATAGTTATAAATCAGAAGTTAACCAGGAGCTTTAAAGTTCCAAAAGTGAAAATAAATTTTAAAAAACCTAATAAATTATTCTCTACTTATCTTACTTCATCTCCACGTATAATTGTAAAGTGTCTTGGAACTAGAGTAAATAGCTGTTTAACCCCATGGAGATGCACCTGAAATGCTAAGTGGGTCTAGAAGAAATAGCTGGTCTGAAATCAAGTACCATTGTGACGCAGTGGTTAGAATGCAGTACTGCAGGCTGCTTCTGCTGACTGCTGTCTGACTGCAATTTGGCAGTTCGAATCTCACCAGGCTCAAGATTGACTCAGCCTTCCATCCTTCTGAGGTGGGTAAAATGAGAAGCCACATTGTTGGGGGCAATATGCTGACTCTGTAAACTGCTTAGAGAGGGCTGTGAAGCACTGTAAAGTGGTACATAAGCCTAAGTGCTATTGCTATATTATTATTGCCCAAAAAAAATCTATAGAAAATGTTCAGTAAATTTTACTGCATCTTAAAATTGGGCTAAATCAGATGAAGGAGACCTGGTACCTACTTTATGCATTGGACTAACACTTTCATTAACCTTAGCAGCATAGATAATTGTTGGAGTTGCAACCTAAAACTTGTATAGGATATACTAGTTGCCTGCTAGTACATGAATTTCTTTCTGATGCATTAAGAGAAGATCATAGATTTCTAATTGTATTCTATAACAGAACAATTTTAAAGTGGGTCGACGGGAAGCTAAATTTGTTTTTAGCAGAAGCATTATCACTGTGCAATTGCTAATGTAAGAAAAAGGAATAAATACACTGTCTCCAAGGCTAAATCAAAATTGGGGGATTAAAATCAAGATTCCAGCATGAGAAGAAAAGCCACAGCTCAGTAGTAGAAGATGTGCATTGTGTGAAGGATTTCATAGGGTTCACTGTCATTTTCAGGGTAGGACTGAGAAAACTTTAGAGATTTCCTACCATCATTTCTATTGATACTGAAACAAATGGACCAATAGTATGAAACAGTTCTTTCTTTCTTTCTTTCTTTCTTTCTTTCTTTCTTTCTTTCTTTCTTTCTTTCTTTCTTTCTTTCTTTCTTTCTTTCTTTCTTTCTTTCTTTTCCATTTATTACATTGATATGCCACTTATCATATTATTAATTGACTCTGGGTGACTTACAATGCCATAAATACTAGAATAAAATAATGATAACATTAAAAATATTAAAATATTGGGTGTTGAACCAATGTTTAGATGGGGTGGGAACAAGATCTTCTACTAATCCCCTAGTCACCTCCAAAATAGGTCAGCCGCATCAAGGCCCCAAGCAGAGATGATATGCTACTGGTTTGGCTGAACTGGTAGTAAAAAAAGCCTCCGATGATCAGCTGAGAGGAAAAAGAAAAGCGTAGGATTGGCCCTCTCACCTGCCCATGCGCTTTTCTCTTCTTTATCCTCTCAGCTGATTGACACAAGTTGGTGTGTGGAAAGCTGCATGCACAAGTTGTTCTTACTGTCAGGTAATTTCTCCTTAGTTCTCACCTAAAGGGGAATGATATTAAACCTCACCTGAAGGGGAATGATATTCCAAAAATGTTAAGATAGAATTTAGTATGACTGTGCTTTAGTCTAACTCATCACCACAATAGATATTTTGGAGTGACGATGCCATCTCTGCTGTAGCGAGGTAACTAGTTGTCCTGGAACAGATGCAGATCAACATGGCATTGGGGACACAGAATCAAAGCCTGTATCTCCTGATGCCATGGACCAGCTTTGATTCCTCCATAGTTTTTAGTAGTAGAGTTCTTGTGATTGTTTTTTTTTAACTCTTAACCTACTGTATTCTTCATATAATCTACTACTCATCTGTGTTTCTGTCAATTACATATTCCTTCTCTTGGCACTAAAATGAGCATAAACTTTTGTGGTATTACAGCCATTCAGCCAGCAGTTGTGGGTCTGAAGATTAAATTTGGTCTGTTGCTATGTTTTAAGTAGTCTAATATTGTAAAATTGATTGGGAAAAATATATCTAAGATATTGTGATTCCTTCAGTGAACTGATACAGCCTGGTATTAAAATCAATGTAATGGAACAGGTGTAGAAAAATAATTTGTTCTGTTTTCTTCACTGCTAATATGAAGGTAATGCTTTGGAGAGGCTTTGTTAAAAATCCAATTTTATAAGGCTACGGTCTTTGCTGCTCTGTTACTTTCTTCAAGCTTAACAACTGCTCTGAGCCTTTAGATTTGTTTATTGTTAGAAGAGAAAACGAACTCTCCCATCACTTCTTAAAGCGGATGATCATATCACTAAGAACGTTGCCATTGGCAGAGAAAAAGAAACAAAACTGCACATCTCAGACTTGTTCCATTTACTGTTTTTGGAGAAAGCAACTAGCAGAACATTGCAACTACATTTAGCTTAAGGGAAAGTCAGGAACAACACAACACTGAGATGAATTCCTAGGAAAGACATATTAAACTTTATATTGTAAAACATTCACAGCGTGTATGATGATGTTCTCCATTCAGTCATGTCCGACTCTTGGCAATTGTTTGGCTAGGCCTTGTTTGGCCAGGTCTTCCATGTTTTCTGATCGTGCACTACTTTGAGTTCTTTTATGCTCTGTCTGGTGTCAGCTTTCATGGTGTCCAGCCACCCTGTTCTTGGGCAGACTGGTTTCCTTTTACCCAAGGATGGGCTGCTACCAGTTCATCCCAGTTTGGACAAACCCATAGCTAACCAGTAGCTAATTTTATGTCCGGTTCAGCGAATCGGCAAATCCCACCCCTGGCTGGGCCTGCCCACTCTGCCCTTTCCCTCCCAGGAGTCTCCACGCAGCCCATTTTGGATCCCAGGTAAGTGTAGGGCCCGCAGAGAGGCTTGGGGAGCGTGAAAAATGGGCTTCCCACCCAGGGAGGTCATTGTTGCCTTCCTGGAGGGTTAAGGAAAGCCTCCGGAGCCTGGAGAGGGCGAAAACGCCCCCCTCCACTGTTGGTGGAAGAGGCTGACTAGGCCACACCCACCATTTGCTAAATTTTTTGAAGCCCACCCCTGCTTTTATCATTAACTTTTCTGAACATAATCATGATGAGATCTGTGCTTCTTTTGAATATATGAACTCACCTTTAAAACAGAAGGATGTCAAACAAATGATTCATAACCTTGATCTCTCTAAAGTTAGCTGTGATATCATCTTCATGAAAGCAGCAGATCTTAAGTTTTATCTCTATGATTAGACATCTGTGAAATGAACTGGGCTGAAAAATAGTGACTTGCTGAAAGTCGCTTTATGAGATCCCAAGTCTATGTCTGGACTTGAAATTGAGTCTCTAGTCTCTACGATCCAATCTGAGTCGGTCACCAGGACCAGAGGTTTAGTCTTCCAAGACTCGTGCTTGGAGCCCATCCTCAGGGAACTTCTCTCTCTCACCAGAATGTGAGATAATGTTCTGGTGAAAGAGTAGTTCCCTGAGGATGGGCTCTAGCATGAATTGGAAAGCTTGATGGACTAAACCTGTAGTCCCATCTGAGTGACTCAGATTGGTTCCTGCAACATTATCCTGGGACACGTATAAAATGACTTCATTCTTGAAATTGAGTCTCTTCAGTATGCAAGCAACATCCTCAACTATTTTTACACATGGTTTTGACTGTGACATTACTACTTTTACAGAAAAGGTGGATTAAAATTCTATGAAAGTGATTTATATGTACATCTGAATAAAAAGAAGATTTCTATTATTATTATTCAGGTTTGGGTGTACTAAGTCTTCTCCCACCCATGGAACTTTCCAGATGACTTTGTATCCTTCATCACCTCTCAGTCCAACTTGCCCAAGGGGAAATTGGAAGAAGGAGCCTGGCTGAATTTACTACTTTGGGCAATTGATTTAATGGCAGATGATACATCTAGAGAATAAATCAAACAAGTTGAATAAATAAGAAGAATGTGCACTTTGGTCTTCTCCTGGCATCCAATTATGTTTAAAATACTTAAGAGCTTAAAGGTGCTTTGGTTGAAAATTGGAATGTTACACAGGATTTTATACTCTGCAAGGAGATTCTTTAATGAGTCCTGTCAGGTAATCCAGCTCTTCAGAGATTCAAATATTCTGAGATTATATGCAAAGAAAGTGTGCATCTCCAAATGATGGATTATCTAAGTGTTGAGTTTTAAGGCAAGGAAACTGCTTAAAGAATACACTGAATCAGATCATATTATGGTGCTGAAGGCCCCGTGGCATTAACTACAAACTCTAAACAATTGCTAAAGTTTTGAAATGAGATTCTGAAATATAACTTTGCCTTCATAAATTTTTATAGTGTTATGAAAAAGTGATATCACTATACCTCAAAACTTTTCTCTTAGATGGGATTTATTTCAGCAGAGAACAGAGATGACCTTGCCATCTTCTCTAAGATGATGGGATGGTTAAACCATTTTTACAGTCTACATATGTAGACAGTAGATTTTATGGGAAATGACAAAAGTCGAACACTTGTGAGCCAGAGCTTAAATGAAGCTTATTTATAGGGCACAACATGGCCTTTTCCATCAACAGAGCAGAGATGGATATAGGATATTGCCAGTTTTCCTTGAACAATTTTTCTAAAATATATCATGGAGAGGGTGGTGATTGTTTCAAATGCTAATTTTCTGCTGAGTTATACCCACGTCTATATAGGGCAATTTATAAGAGGAAAAATGCCATAAGGTTAAGTGATATTTCATCTTAATCTTATACTTTCCCACTCCAGTGCTATATATATTCCTGCTACTTGGAGAATGAGACCAAGATACTGGATTACCATGTTTTTACCTGGGAGTTGATATGTGTGTGTGTGTGTGTGTGTGTGTGTGTGTCCCCGTTAGAAGAGAAGGAGTCCTGTGCATTTTATTCTCTTTCCCCTTCCTACCTACTAATGCTGTAATAAATCTTGGTTTTCTCTGCAGTAATTGTACAAGGGACTTTGGTCATATATGTGTGTGTGTGTATGTAGATGTAGATGTAGATGATGTACATATCATGTATATGTATATGTATATGGGTACATGCAGGTCTTGGCGTGTTCGGGTCTTTTCCCACGTAAGATTGAGAGTATCTTGGTGACGTTTTGACAAGGTCCCACTCACCATCTTCACGCTGGTGCTTTCGGCTTCATGCTTGTGCGAGCAAAACGTGATCTGAGCTGCTGTCTCTCTATAAATACTGGTGAGGAGATTGACTGTGTTGTCATTTCTTGATTGGTTGATGGAGTTGATGTGTGCAGATTGGCTGGCTTTTTTGTAAGAACATGTGTGGCTGAGGTATTGGCTATGTGTCTATCAGCCTTCTGTGTTGTAATGACCTGGGTAATGGGCTGTGTGATGACCTTCTGAGTTCTATTGTTTTGACATCCTGGGTCTTGTGCTGTAATCTCCGGGGTTGTAATGACCTGGGTCATGGGCTGTGTGATGACCTTCTGAGTACTGCTGTTGTGACATCCTGGGTCTTGTGCTGTAATCTCCTGGGTTGTTGGCTGTGTTGTAATATCCTAAGGTTTTATGGTGTAACCTCCTGAGTTCCATGATGTGATATCCTGAACAGGTGGCTGTGATGTGATGTTCTGGTTGGGCTCAGAGTTTGAGGCCTGGCTATGTGTTCATGGCACGTGTTAATTTGCTTGGTTTGGGGGTTGGGGTTTGTGGCAGCTGGTGATGCAGCCATGGTCTGGTTTCTGGACAGTGGTTGCCTATGGGGTGGGTTTGGGTTTGAGTCTGGTGAGGGAGATCAATGGTGGCATCATGTGTTGTTTTGGATCCAGGGTTGGTTTTCATGGCTGGGACTTGTTTGTTGATAAGCACGAAGCCAAAAGCACCAGCCTGAAGATGGCAAGTGGGATCTCGTCAAAACGTCACCAAGATAATCTCAATCTTACACAGGAAAAGACCCGAATACGACAAGACCTGTGTGTGTGTGTGTGTGTGTGTGTGTGTGTGTGTGTATGTGTGTGTGTGTGTGTATATATATATATATATATATATATATATATATATATATATATATATATATATATGTGTGTGTGTGTGTGTGTGTGTGTGTGTGTGTGTATATATTTGTTGTCTTAAGTTTTCATGGGTATTTATATGTATGGTATTCAGCTTTGTTTGGGTATTTTCCCATGTCATTATAGCTGTACTTTTAAAGTTGTAGCAACGCTTCAGCAGAATCTCATCTACCATCATCAAGCTTCTGTATAGTGTTCGTCAGATGAACACTAATCTGTATGTGTGTGTGTGTGTGTATGTATGTATGTATGTATCTATGTATGTATGTATGTATGTATGTATGTATCTATGTATGTATATGTATGGGGATAAAGCAGTGGCCTCATAAATGAATATCCATTTGAGCTATCCATCTATCACCTCTGGCATTGCTTCATGCAGATCTTCTAGGAAACAAGAGAACACGCATCATGGGCAATCTTGCACAATATGTTCAATAGTTTGCGCATCAGCACCACAACTGCAATAAAGGGAATCTTCTCATCCCCATTGGTACAGCTCACAGGTGCTTCTTCCTATTCCACATCTAATTCTGTTCAATTTCTACCAGACAAAATGGGGCAGATCACAACCATATGGTTTGGTAGAGGGATCACTAATGGTCAGGCCACAAGAAGGTACTTCAGAGATCAATAATGGGACAGCAGAACCAGTAGATCCATTCTGTCTCAATGCCCTGGAATTTTCAAAACCTCTGGTGAAGAAGGCCCAATAATTTATTGGATGTTATATGCTATCTTTTTCCTACTCAGGCTGTCCTGATTTTTTTAATTTTTTTTAAAAATCCAATTTCATAAATATAACGTAAGATGCCCACAGTCAGTGAATCAGTGATACCCACTAACTCTGCCCATAACAGTTTTGAGCATAAATGTTATCGTGTTACCTGATGGACTTATCACAGAAAGAGCAGAGAACACTATCCACAGAGAAGAATGTTAGCAAGAACAGGCCATGATTGGGTGATCTTAAAGATTACAATATAAGAAACAATGGAACATAAAGGAAAGGGTCACGTCCTCTAAGGTTTTCTAATTTTCTTGATTTTTTTTAAGGCTAGTTGGATTTTTGAGGCTTTTGGAAGTTGTATTATGTTAGATCTATTTTACATATTTCCTATTTTCCCTACTTTAAAATGGTAGCAAACAAACTCTGACAATGTTCGCAATCCTAACTGGGAATCAGAATATATATAAAAGAGTTCAGCAGTCGCCGGCAAATATCATTGTAGAGATTTCATTACCCATACATATATGCTCAGAAATATTTAAATGTTTTTAAAAATTAAATGATGCATGCCTATTCCCAGTGTGCGATCACATAGGATCATTGACTCCTTTGACTGCATACATTGGAACAGGGAGAAAAGCATATTAAATGAAAGTTTCAAACTGGCGAGTTGATCATAGGTTAATTGCAACCATAATATGAGCAATGTATTTGATTGGCTGTTTTAGTTAGACTCTAATCTCAAGAGCCCAAAGCCTTATATTTGGAAGACTGTCTCTTGATATAGCTGTGCTTGAATCACAGGAGAAATAATGTTTAATAGATTTTTATGGTTGAGCCAGATTCCCTGAACAACCTTATTCTTAACTTAACTATTGCAGTGATTCATTTAACAATCATGGCAAGAAAGGTCATAAGATGGGGCAAAACTCACTTAACAACTTAAGTCTTGCTTAGCAACAAGGAATTTTGGGGTCCGTTCTTGTAATTCAAGAACATTTAATTACTCTGTTCTGCGAATTTATACTTAAAATTGGCCACAATTCCACAAATTATGCCTCAAGAGAAATGTACAGACTGTATTTTCATTGAAATACTGATGTTGATTTAAAAAGAATTGAACAAAATTATTTTAGCAAAGTAAAAAGGCTTCTCAAATTTCCCCACCAGATATACCTGGATTGCACATGAAAGAATGATCGAAATGATGAAAAACACATTTGCAGACCCTCTGAGGTGGGACTAACTCAGATGCTTTTACTTCCATTTAAGAGAAAATCTTGGTGCAAACTGAATGATCACGTTTTATAATTCGGCTGTGATGGTGTGAGTTCATAGTTCAATTTTGATGCTACAGTAGGATCTGCGTTTTATATATAAAGCAATAATTTTAGGTTTCCTAAATAAATTGGTCCAACAAGCTAATTTCATTTTGAAAAAAAAAATTGCCACAATGAATGATATAAACATTCAAGAGATTTATGTGTGGCTAGCTCAAGTTGCTGAGCAAGCAGTAAAGGAACTGATAACTCATAGAAAGGAAATAAGGATTTGTAATGAAAGATGGTTTGGATTTATTGGTTATATTGTAAAATCTCCATTTCTGATTATTTCACACTTTTAAGATTTATACAGAACTTGCATACCATGTTGCACTATGAATATTTATTATGCTTTTGATGAGAATGTTATGGAATAAGGGGCATTATTTAAGAGCTTAAACAGAATTATTATTACCAATAGAGGAAAATATATGTAGCTGAGGGTTGAGCCATGGAATCCTTGGTGTTCCCTGAGCTTGGTTGTTTGCTTGTAGATATTTCATGACCAAACTAGGTAACATCATCAGTGCTAATGAGTGTGGGGTTTGCTCCTTGTTATCTATACAGTAGCTTACCCTACCAGTGTTGGTGGAGATGTGATTTTTCTCCTTGGTAGTGAGGCAGAGGTTGATGTAGTCCATGATTCTAGTATCTTAGTATCTTAGTTATGTTGAGCAGAACTTCTACCACAGATTCTTTCACTAGCTCTGGGTCTATGGATATATACTTATTGATATTTGGATCTGCTACTCACTGAATTCCCGAAGACAAGAATTCCACCCCACCTATAGGATGCCCTTGGGGAATGCACTACAATAAATGGCTATCAAAGATCTATTTAAATCTCCCAAATGATGGGTATTGCATTTGCTCCAGTGCTTCCCTTGCAAGTCCCTGGGCTTCAGTCAAATTGCCTTGCTGCCTCTGGCCTTATTGCTTAGGTTCTTGCCTGACCTATTCAGCCCAGTAGTTAGTTAACTCAGTAATTAATTCTTAGCTTTTGGCATCTACATCCACCACAGTTAGTTTGAAGATCTTGGATTTGCAAGACTGCTGCAGAGCATATTTTCTGCAGAGATACCTCCTCATTACCCCTTTGCTAGAATTCCTCGTGCTGGCACTGAAACTTTAGCTGCACAACCAGGAAAGCAGACTGGGTTGAGCATTGAGGATAATTCATGAGATATGGTTTGAACTAGATCATTGACTGATTAAAATGGTTTATCGATAAAAGAGAATATTTGTAGCTCAGGGTTGAAATGGTGCTCTCGGGGCTTGGTTGTTTTCTTGCAGGCATTTCATTACCCACACTAGGTAACATCATCAGTGCTAGTGGGTGGAAGTGTGCCTAAAGCAATTTTTCCCCATTTGCCTGCTTTCTGAAGAATTTGACACTCATATGTGGTATCCGTAAAGGAGAATATTTGTAGCTCAAGGTTGAAATGAAGGGTCCCTGGTGATCTTTGAGTTTGGTTGGGTTTTTTGCAGATGTTTCATTACCCAAACTAAGGAACTTCATCAGTGTTAGTCACTAGCACTAGTGGTGCAACCTTGTTTGGGTAATGAAACATCTGCAAGAAAACAACCAAGCTCAGAGACCACCAAGGACCTCACATAAATAAATTACAATTGCATTATGAAGTTGATAGCTCAGTGACTTTATTTGCATCATGTACTTAATCAGATTAGTTAAAGAGTGTTAACATTAACATTATCAGTACATGTTAAGCTTAGTTTTTAACTTTGATGAACTTTTGTGCTTTGTGTTGTACAAAAACAAGGGCATCTTTTGTTACTTTGGAGTTAATATTTTTTGCAAATGGAGAACATTATAATTCTGTGATTATAATAATTACTATATTATGATAGCAATAGCACTTAGACGTATATACCATTTTATAGTGCTTTACAGGCCTCTCAAAGCAGTTTATAGAGTCAGCCTATTGCCCCCAACAATCTGGGTCCTCATTTTACCTACCTCGGAAGGATGGAAGGCTGAGTCAACCTTGAGCCTAGTGGGATTCGATCTGCCAAATTGCAGTAGGAATAACTTGCAGTACTGCACTCTAACCGCTGCGCCACTGAGGCTCCTTATAATAGTGGTGATGATGATGATGATGATGATGATGGTGATGATGATGATGATTATAATGATATGTGGTTACATTGTACATCCCCCAAAATTTTGTTCTTTGACTAGACAGTGCTGAAATGCTCAGATGGTGCCTATACATAAGAGTATGTTTTACTATGTCTGTTTCCTACACTTGTTAATTACAGTCTTAAATGACAGGTGTCAGCAGTATGCTATACCTTCAAAAAAGAGCAAATGTAGTTTTAGCCTGCCTCAAAAAGAATATTCTTTTTAATAAATGAAGGGAACAGCCATTCTACTTTATTCTGCAATGGTTCCACCTTTCCTTGGGTATCATCTACAATTTGGCACACACTTTCAAAAGGAACCTGATAAATGGTAATCAGTTCAGAGAAGAATGGAACGGATGGCTTAAGGGAGCAGAAACCGAGTTACACACAGAGAAATGTTAGTTTGACTGTAGCAACTGTCAGCAAGATCAAAGGACTCTACATAATCCGTTTACATCCTGTAAAAGAAATTAAAATTGTTTTAAGCACTGATATTTGCTTATTTAAAATGTCAGAGAATTAGAACAATTATCCTTCCCAGCCAAATTCAGAGGTGGGTAGATTTGGCTACGTACATTCAAACATCAATACAAGTCAAACTTCACAAAACACGTTCAAATAGACAGGTACGTCTTGAAGGTATCATTTTTGGATTCCTCCACTGACCAGAGGGTCAGACTCTTGGAAGTCGGACTATAGTAGCGTTGTATCTTCAGCCCTACACAATTTATTGACATAGGCAATGAGACGTTGACGGAGAATTATTCCTGTATCCTCTCTTTCTGCCTGCTCTTTGATTATGAAATGATGGATCACAGATTGATTTCTTATGCCTTTGTTCTCCAGAACACATTAATGGAGTTCTTGTTTTCAGACTCCTGATAGGATATAGTTAGCTAGATGCTAAGCTTTCACACACACTAGCATGTGTTACCTTGAATAAATCATTTTATTTTTGGTTATTGCTTCGATAACCATTGTTCAGGCTGGAATAAGAATAAGAATCTCAGATGTGTGCATGTTCCCACCAGTAGTGGGATCCTACCTTAGTCACTACTGGTTCGGTAGGTTATTGTGTGTGTGTGTGTATGTGCATGTGCACCCCTAACAAGCCAATCAGCTGAGAGGATGAAGAAATGAAAAGCTAAGAGCAACCCTCTCCTCCTCCGATGCCCTTTTCAGTCTTTTATCCTCTCAGCTGATCGTCAGAGGCTTTTTTTCCTCTTCTCAGCTGATTGGAGGCTTTTTAAAACTGCCGGATAGGCCCAACCGGTAGTGATTTTTACTACTGGTTCATCTGAACCAGGCCAAACTAGTAGCATACCACCACTCGTTCCCACTCCCAAAGGCTTTGATGCTCTAAATCAGGGCTTCCCAATCCATGGTAGATTACCTCAGATTCGCTAAAAAACTGGTTTGTTTTTTTTCTCTAGGTAATGACACATGAATCCATTACCCAATCACCAAAGGGACGTTTACATTAGAAGTTCTTATAAGCTGTAAAAACTACTTTCTGATAAGCAATTTTAGAGGATGAAGGGAAATGTCTGCTCTAAATGGGCCCTTTCCACTTTAGGATTGTATTATTTGAGCTGCTGAAATGGCAGCAAACATATCTGGAAAATTGTAATTCCACCACCTAGTGGTCAACCAGATATTTGCAGTCTAGGTACGGTTATTTTGCTGCAGATGTAATTACTTCTGCAAAGTCAACCCAAAACTAATACTGCTGCAAAATATAGCAGGTAGCACAGCAGCCTTACTATCATCTGCTGCATTGACAAAGCACTGCATGATGTGCTGATGGAAGGCTAAAACAACTTGCATTAATATCCCCTTCCCCCCGCCCAAATAGTAGTTCGCAAAGCTTCAAAGTTTACTGGGTGGCACAGCGCATGGCAGGGAGTCGGGGTTTGGAAGAGAGAAGTGAAGGATAGCAAATATGCCCCCCGAAAATGCTTTCCCCTGATGCAGAAGAGTACAGAACAGAAGGAACCTGTTTTCCAGCAATTGCAGAATGGAGTATTAGATTGCCGATCACAAGTAGCCATCTGTTTGCAGGGAAGTTCATGGTCTGGGGTTTTCTCCATGTATGGAAGGTCTCAATATTGGGAAAATTATAAAAACAAAAACAGGTGATATTATTAATTTTCAGAATTAAAACATATCGTTCAAATCTCCATGGTTTATTTCTCAAAGCAATACTCTATGGATGCAATCCTCCTCAGAGGTTTATTATATATCTATCCTTCTTAATATATGTTAATATGTATGTATGTATGTATTAATATGTATGTATGTGTGTGTATGTACACACACATGGATATGTATATTATATAAATATGATTGATTTCACTAGGAAAGATAATTGTTGTAATTTACTGACATTTTTAAATAAATGAATATAAGATACTTAACTATTTTAATCTCTTGTTACAAGTTGTAAACTGATTTATTTAGCATCCTTTAATCTTGCCAGCAGTTTCTACATTCAAACTTCAAACTTGTTCCAAATGAACTGATTCACACTAGAATTATAAGGTCCCTAAATGAAACTTAGCATGGGTTTACATTTTCCTTAGAAGTTCATTTTGGAGGCCAGAATCAATTATATTAAAACTTGCTGGCAGATAGTAACTATTTTTTTTTTATCAGTGATATTATCTAAGCCTTTGAGTCCTTTTGGCCATAAATAAAATTGATTGAATTGATCTAGGCACTGTTAGGCACTTTTAGGAGGCATTGATTTTAATGGGAAAGTGAGGTTTTCCAGTTAAATCAATGGAATTTCAAAGTGCCTAAGGCCAGCTAGCTTGTACAATACTCCAATATAGCAAGTAATCTGTTTCTGTCACCACTTGCAAAGCTTTTATTTCATCCATAGCTGCTAAATAATCATTGCTTTAGCAAGCAGGCATTGTTACATTCTACAGTGAAAATGCTTATTTGCAAAAAATAAAATGAGATCTAATTCCTAAAGATAATCAATACTATTTGTTAAGCAGTAGCCAACCACATTCTGCTTCCTGAAGGGATGATTTTTTTTTTAAAAAAAGAATGTTGTCGATTCTTTTTGACCCACTTCTGCAGCATGAATAAAATCCAAGGGAAAGTGTATTAATTGATCAAGCCAGTCTTTATGTTTTTTAAAGACAGCAGTATTTAAAGCAGCCCAGTCTGTTTGAAGGTATGGGGTTAAAAATCACTTTCTTTAAAGTGACCATAACTTCTCTCTCTCTCTCTCTCCCTCTCTCCCTCCCTCCCTCCCCCTCTCCCTCTCTGTCTGTCTCTCTCTGTCTCTTCTTTCACAATATTTTAGGGCCAAATGTGAATATGTTCAACAAGAACATCGGTAAGAAGGTACCAGCCAGGAGACTGTGATATGGAAATAGATGGAGATGGGAAGTTTTCAGGTTTGCTCCTCCATCCATATTGTCCTTTGCCCTTGTGGGTATCTAAACATCAGCACCTATAGAACAGGGAATAATTAGTTGGATATGTGACAGTATACTGTATAGTTTTCTTTCTGCAGCTTTCCAAATGAAAGCGTCTCCTCTCATTGTATCAAGATGCTGTTAAGAATAGGAGCTCTTTGACCAAACCTACTGAACAGTGAAAGTTGTCAAGAGCTGTAGTTCAGCAATGCCTGGAGAACTACAGCTTGTCTGCTATTGTAATAATGCTTGAATCATGAGTTGTCTTGAGTTGTCTTCTTTAAACTTTTCTTTTTTCTATACAAGATGGAAAGAGGCACATCAATTAAACTACTTTCTCTTCACATATAAAGGGGGAAAGCCTTCCCACCCCCCTGACAAGGCCTAACCTGCAGAATTCTCACTGATTAGTTTTTCCTATTAAAATAATCCAGCTGTATAAAACAAGCAAAAACAACTAACTGAAGGGCTAGGAGTTAGCACACAGATATTAAACCAGGTTGCCTCAGTATTTTTCTGTGAAAGGGTTAGGTTTTAGTCTGTACAAAAAGATGACCCAAAGATTTGTGGGAAGCCCCCTCCCCCCCCCGAAGAATGAAATATTTTGAGAAATATTAAAAAGGCAGGATATAATATTTTCCCAAATGGAGAAATATGCTCTTAAGGGAGACAGCTCCACTCTCCCTGCCCCCCCAAGCAGAAACTGAGGAGGCCGGCTTTTAGAAATGCAGATTTAGTAATCCATTCAAGACAGGATATTTTGAAATTCCTTGGTAGAATTGTAGGATTAGAAAGCAGCCCCTCACCCAAGATCAGACAAAGGACGAAAGCCATTAGCCACAATAGGAATTGTCCAACATCCTTTCAAAACACAAGCCCCTTCATTGTACTACCTCCAGAATAGTCCAAACTTCAAAGTCACAGAAACCTATAAAGATCCTTCCACTCATTCAACCATGTTGTCATCTACCCAGAATCACGTGTGCTTTGTGGTTCTGCTTCATCAATAAACCTTTCTTTCCAATTAGCCTCCATGTTTCCAGTGTCTTCGTCCCAGCTTGGAACTGAACTAGATGGATTTTCCTTCCAACAGATTCAACCTGGTTTTTGAAAAGATTTTCCATAATTAAGATATATTTGAAGACTAGTGCTTAGTTACTTATACAATATAAAATAGTTACTTATTGTTTTAGAATGTACCATTCACCACCCAGAGTTAAGGTGAGTGAAAAGGTCCTTGTTCTGGTGCATAAACTAACAGCACAGATTTTTTTTTTTTTGAACTCCTGGTTTATATTGCTCTTCTGGCTTTGTAAAATTTTAAAGACAGGAAAATTCCAAAGAATTATGGAAAAAAAATGCCTTATCTATAAAAATAGCTTTACTTTGAGTTTTTAATCACAGTTAAAATATTATTTTGTATTCCAGGATGAAATAATAAAGAACCAACTGACAATCACCACTCTTCCTGACCCTAGTTTTACTCATAACATAGCGCATATTGCTTCTCAAAATAAAATATCATCAGTCCTTTTGATAAAAGTGTTATAATATTACATTGCTGTAAAACAAGGTCATAATATTAGCACAGTTAAGCAGATGAACCGAAGTAAAGATTAAAGCCATTGCTCAAATATCAAGAACAGAAGGTTTAGTCAACCACACAGTTACAGTTGCATAATGAAAGATATATATTAATTAGTACCTTTTTTTTAGAAAGTCGTGAGGGAAAATATTGTATAAACTAGACATTGAATTCTACGTAGAATTGAATGATGTACACATTCAAAACAATGCTTCATCAATTTGTGCCCAAATTGTTGAAATTGGTTTGAATAGCTATACAGACATTTAAGGTAGAACTCAGAAGGCTTCATTGTCCCACTCTTACTGTCACCAACACAAGTCACCTCATTACTAAAGAAAGGTTGAGCCAAAATCTAGGGCTTAACTGATAAGTGGGTTGGAACCATAAATGGGTATCCATTTGCCTCTGCCAGCAAATGATGGCATTTTCCCTACTGTACGTAGTTGGCAATGATGGCATTTTCCCAAATTAGAACTATGCAAAAAACCACAGAATCTTGATCTAAACTTGATGTATGAAACACTTATTGTTATGTCCTGAGGACTCAAGGAGTTCTCACTCAGGTCCACTCACTTTGTGTGGGCGTTATTCCCCCATTCCCCATTGGTTGGTTCTCCCCAGCAGCCAGCTATAAAAGCAGGCTGCGGGGTCCAACTGGCTGCTGATTGCTGTGAGCCAGTTCCAGGCTTGGCAAGCACGGTCAGCCCTTTATTTGTAAAATAAAGTACTGTTGCACTCATGCTCTGGTTCAGCCTCTCATTGCTCAAACTTAACACTGGCGACGAGGATGGGATGGCTACCAGAAGCACCTTGCAACCGCTGAGTCACTAGCCACCGATCTACAGCCCAGAGAGAGCGATCGGCTGGCGACAAGGGAAACGCAGATCCGCAGCCAGAGAAAGCGGTCTGAGTCAAATAGTTAGAAGCGTCTGTAGCCGCTTGTTAGCCCCGCTACGGGGAAAGTGAAGCGCTGCGAGCCGCAGCCGCTCTGCACTTGGCGCGAAATTCAAACGGGTGTCATTTGAATTTCGAGCCAGTAGGAATCACAGCACAGCGCTGTAGAGAGTCACTAACGCCCACTTTTTGGCGCGAATCAAGACACCTCCAACGGCTAGCAGCCAACGTGGTAACCCAGAGAGAGAGAAAGAGAGGGTAGCAAAAACCTCTCCAGAGCTGATATCACTAGTAACTCACGAGCGTTCGTAGTCCCAGAGAGATTTTTTCCGCAGGTAGCCCAGCCGTTCCAGCACCATGAGTTCCAATCCAGTATTCCCGGCGTTTAAACCAGACGAAGAGAAGTGGGAATCGATAAGAACCGTTTCAATCATTACATCGATGCGGTCGGCCTGTCGGATGCGGAGAGCATCGGAAAAATCCTATTTCCTAATCTACTGCGGAGCCACCGTTTACGATACCGCTGCAGCACTCGTGGCACCGAGAGAATTGAAAAACGTTCCGTGGTCCGAGTTGCTTGAGATCCTCACAAACCACTACGCTCCCAGGCCTTCACAAATCGCCAGGAGGTTCACGTTCCGAATGAGGAAGCAATCAAGTAAGGAGACCATCAACCAATATATGGCCGCCCTCAGAACAGCAGCCCTGCACTGCGGGTTTGGAACATACCTGGAGGACATGCTCCTCGATCAATTAGTTTGTGGGGTCAAGGATCTCAACCTACAGAGGCGACTGCTAGCTAAAAAGACCTCAACCTCGCGCAAGCGGTAGAGGAGGCCCTAGCAGCCGAGCTAGCAACGAACTCAGCCACCGAAATTCAGGGCCCAAGCGCCAAGCTAGCAGCGTTCCCAGTCCATTCCGAAGAGGTGGAAGCGGAGGAAGGCCACAACGATGAGAACGATGTCCATCGCCTCACCAATGACAGACGGTCGCAGGTAGGGGCCAAACAAGAATACACCGGTCCACCCAAGCACATCACCCTGTGCCTAGCCTGTGGGGATCACATCAAAGGGCCACCTGCAAGTTTAAAGGAGCCGTTTGCAACAACTGCCATAAGAGGGGCACATTGCGAGAGTCTGCCAAGCCCCCAAAGCGCTGCACAAAGACCCCCGTCCTCGCACTCGGGACCACAGAGGCAAGTATTAAACTGTCGCACGCACCGCCTTGCCAGGCGTACTTGCCACTCTGTTAGTAAAATTTCTCTCTCCGTTTCCCTAGAAGGTAAACCGTGCCACATGGAGGTTGACACAGGGTCAGCGCTCTCAATAATCTCGTGGAACACCCTCAAGAGACTCCACCCCAGCCTATCTACTACCCGGCTTCAGAGATGCCAGTTCGGTCTGAAGGACTACCAGGGAAGGCCATTCCCGTGATCGGCAGAGGCAAGTTCTTTGTCAGTTTTAGAGCTTTTAAAGGCCACCTACCTCTAGTGGTAGTTAACGGCAATCTACCCACCTTATTGGGGCTCGATTGGTTTCCCCACCTCGGCCTAGGGTTAACAGGAGTCCATGCTGTCTCAACCTCAGACACTGACTCCTTATTCGCTGACTACGCAGATGTGTTCAGCGAGGAGCTGGGGTGTTATAATGGAACCCCCATCTCGTTCACCGTTGACCCCCAGGCAGTCCCAATCAGATTAAAACCACGTAGAGTTCCATTTGCTATTCGACCAAAACTAGACGCTGAATTGGATAAACTACTAAAACAAGGGGTCATTGAGCCAACAGATTTCGCCAAGTGGGAGACGCCCATTGTCACACCCTCAAAAAAGATGGTAGCCTGAGAATCTGCTCGGACTACAAGACAACAATCAATAAATATTTACAAGTTAGCGCCTACCCCGTGCCCGTCATTCAGCACTTATTGCACACATTCGAACCGGGCAGTATTTTTGCTAAATTGGACATGTCTCAAGCATATCAACAGTTCCCTGTTGATAACCAAACAGCGGAACTTCAGACCATCGTCACTCACAAGGGTGCCTTCCGATGCAAGCGTCTCCAATTTGGCGTAAGTGTTGCCCCGGGTATTTTTCAATCCCTCATGGAGCGGATTTTACAGGGCCTCCCTGGTGTAGTACCCTACTTCGATGACATCTTGGTCTCGGCCAGGGACAGACCCCAACTCTTCCAGAGAGTGCGAGCAGTGTTAGAGAGGTTCAGACAGCATGGCCTCAAGTTAAAAAAAAATGCGCCATTGCCACTAGACAGGTGGACTTTCTGGGTTATAAAATTGACGCCTCTGGCATTCACCCCTGGAGTCCAAGGTCAGGGCGATCCACGAAGCTCCCACACCGACCTCCAAAACGGAGCTACAAGCTTTCTTGGGGCTCCTAAACTTTTATGCATCCTTTTGCCCCATAAAGCCTCAGTAGCCGAACCCCTACACAGATTACTAGACAAAAAGTCACCGTGGCACTGGGGGCACAAAGAAGACCAGGCGTTTAACGCCCACAAATCACTACTTACGTCAGAGGCAGTGCTCATCCAATTCGACCCCAACCTTCCTTTAGTACTGGCAGCAGACGCATCCCCTTTTGGAATTGGGGCGGTCCTTAGTCACCGACTCGCCAATGGCGCCGAGGCCCCCATCGCTTTTTCTCCAGGACGCTCTCGGCCACGGAGCGAAATTACAGCCAAATAGACAAGGAAGCCCTAGCAGCTGTTGCAGCCGTGAAAAAGTTTCACGAATTCCTTTTGGCCACTTCTTGAACTGGTCACCGACCATAAGCCCCTCCTGGGCCTACTGGCCGGCGACAAACAGACACCTCAAGTCCTCTCCCTCGGATGACAAGATGGACACTTTTCCTAGCGGCCTACTCATACAAACTTATCCACCGCCCGGGCAAAACCCTATCCCACGCTGACGCGCTCAGTCGCTGCCCCTTACCCGCTCCGGCTGAAGACCCAGCTCCTGTCAATGCCATTTTTGAAATCACCCAGTTGGACCTGCCCATCACCGCCCTTGACATCGCCGCCAAAACCAAGGCAGACCAAACGCTCGCCCAGGTGCTCGACTGGGTGAGGAGGGGTGGCCGGGAGGCAATGTTGATAACAAATTCGCACCCTTTAAGACTCGCATGCAGGAGCTGTCCAGTTTGCAGGGTTGTCTTCTGTGGGGCACTTGAGTGGTCATTCCGACCTCGCTGCACTCCGAGTCCTGGAAGCGCTGCACGAGGGACACCCGGCATTGTGAGAATGAAGGCGTTGGCACGCAGCTACGTGTGGTGGCCGGGTCTAGACAAGGACATTGTCAATTGGGTAAGTTCCTGCAGCATTTTCCAGGAATCCCGTCCTGCTCCCCCATCGCCACCCCTACCAGATGGGAGAGCGCCAGCGCCCTTGGTCTAGAATCCATATCGATCTGGCCGGCCCGTGCATGGAAAGATGTTCCTAGTGGTCGTGGACGCTTATTCCAAGTGGATAGACGTGGCGCAGCTATCCACGACCACCACACTAGCAATCACCAACGTGTTAACGCGCCTGTTCGTTACACATGGACTACCCGACTCCTTGGTCTCCGATAATGGCCCACAGTTCGCATCAGTAGAATTCAGCCGTTTTGCAGCCAACCTAGGCATTCGCCACATTTTCACAGCCCCATTTCACCCTGCGAGTAATGGGTTGGCTGAAAGGGCCGTCAGGACCACCAAAGAGGCCCTCGCTAGGTTTGGCAGAGATGACTGGCACCACAAACTCTCACGGTTCCTGATGAGCCAGCACTCAACCCCTGTACAGTCACCAATAAGTCCCCAGCGGAACTTCTGATGGGCCGGCGCCTGAGGACTGTATTAGATAGACTGCACCCACAATACTGCCCTGACTCTCCCCTCGCTTCCACTTCGGGGTTAGACCTTTTATGTTACAGGAGCCGATATTCGCAAGGAATTTCGCTGGGGACCCACTTTGGATTCCGGGCGAGGTCATCGCCGTCACCGGGCCGAGATCGTATAGAGTAAGGCTGGAGGATGGTCGCGTCTGGAGGAGACACATAGACCAACTCAGAAGGCGCCTCAGCAACCTCGCAAACAAGAATCCAGAGTCTCCAGTCGAAGGGGAACCGTCTCATCCGCCACCCAGCCACACCGCACCCAGTGACCAGTCTGCGCCAGCGGTCGCCCGGTCAGCCCAAACTCGGACGACAGCGCCCAGAGAGTTGACCAACCGGATCCAACCCTCGAGAGCTTGACCCCAGAAACCAACCCGGTGGTTTCCGAGGATGCCCAGTCCAGAGAGAGTGTTGGCGACACTATGCCAGCTCAACCGTCACAGACTGATACCGAACAGTCAGACAATGTTCCCGAGTTGCGCCGCTCCGGGCGCCAACACAAACCCCCCATCTACCTCAAGGACTATGCGTGTTCGCATCTGGGGGGAAGGGGTGTTATGTCCTGAGGACTCAAGGAGTTCTCACTCAGGTCCACTCACTTTGTGTGGGCGTTATTCCCCCATTCCCCATTGGTTGGTTCTCCCCAGCAGCCAGCTATAAAAGCAGGCTGCGGGGTCCAACTGGCTGCTGATTGCTGTGAGCCAGTTCCAGGCTTGGCAAGCACGGTCAGCCCTTTATTTGTAAAATAAAGTACTGTTGCACTCATGCTCTGGTTCAGCCTCTCATTGCTCAAACTTAACACTTATCATGGAATAAGATTTAGCCTCATGTTATATATTGTTATTGTAGGTATGCATCCCACTTCTAACTAATGTGGAATTTTGCTGTGCCAATTCTTACCCCTTTTCTCCTTCAACATCAAACAGTAAAAGAGGAGGAGGAGATTGTGATTTCTCACTCAAGAGTTGATTTCCTGGAGCTAGACAGCATATCTACAGTATAAGTATGGTTAAGCACAAGATGAACAATAACAGAATTACCACTCCATAAAAAACTCGGGAAGAATGCTGACTGTTACAGTTCACAGTCTTTGCTACCTATTCAGTAATGATCATTGAATGGAAAATAAATGAGATGAGCTCAAACTCCGATTACAGGAAGACAAATTTGATGTAGTAGACATATCTGAGTCTTAGGACGAATGGAAGAATGCCACTGTAGTATACAGCCTGCTCAAAAGTAGCAGAGGCAATTCAAATGAATAGGTACTTGTAGCATATGATTTAAAAAAAAGGGCGGGGGGGCAGAGGGGACATAGCACAGAAACTGAAGGGAATCCAGTATAGTTTGTCCAGGAAATTCCTGAGCTTATAATTCTGTCTTTTCTGTCTTTCAAATTGGGGAAGAAGGAAGAATGGGATAATTAGTTCTGATACTGACCATCAAGGAAGACTTAATAACGGAATGGAAAGTGGGGTCTTTGAACAAAGACTATATAATGTTGGAATTATTGTTATTAAGGGAAGATTAATTTGAATATAATAAATGCATATTTGGGACTTCAAGGAAATATATTTTAATAAATGAGCAAGGCTAGCATTACGCTAAGACTGAATGGGCACTGGCCTAGGATGCTAAAACATAAGAAATACCAACATAACCCCTCCCTGCAAATCATTCTAAGAATGCAAATCTTTGCACTGGCAGGAGGTAGAACCATAGAAAATGTGGCCTAGAGGCACCACATATCCTTCAGCTAGCCCTGAGTCAGAGCAATGATAAGAAGTATCCTATGGCAGGAGAAGTTAATGGGAAATAGGAAAGAGCCAATCTAGGTAAGAGCTGCTAAAAAAGCACAAAAGCAAACAATTTGAGTTAAGGGGTGGGAGAGGAAAAGAGCAGAAGCAGCCAATACCAAAAATTTTAATTCAATTCTGGCAACTAAAAATGATATTATACATATAATGGGAGTCCTTGGCTCATGATCATTTGTTCAAAGACCATTCAAGAGTTATGACAGTACCAAACAAGTGAGGGTATTGCATGCCAAAACAACTAGACCAGTGGTGGGCTGCACATTTTTTAACAACCAGTTCTCTGGCTGGATAGGTGTGGCCGGTTGGTCATGTGACTGGGTGGATGATGTCACTCATCACACCCAGCCCCACCTCCTGGTCACTCGCCTCAAAGGAACAGGTAGGATTCAGCTGGTTGGGGCTAATCCCATCACTGCCCCCCCCTTTTGGGAGCCTGTTTTGGGGCCATTTTCAGGCTGTTTTTTGGGTCATTTTCAGGCTGTTTTGGGCCATTTTGAGGCCATTTTGGGGCCATTTTCAGGTCATTTTTCAGGTCAATTACCAGTCAAACTTAACAAAAATGTAGTTTCTAGACATCAATATGGATCGTTAATCTTATTTCATTTTTTGATGCAGAACGTTGATTTCCAAGGAGGTTCTGGGGACGCTATAATCTCTCTTCAGCAAACCATTTGACAAAATATCCCATGACATTCTGTTTAGGAAACTAGCTAAGAATGGGCTGGATAGCATCTATTAGGAGGATCCCAGCTGGCTTAGAAATTACATTTAAAAGAGTGCTCATCCAACTGGAAAGAGACATTAGGTATTCTCTTTGAAAAATGTAATCCCATTTACAAGTTAAAGCATCAAAATATACCTACAGTATATGCAGGCAGAACAACCATCTTCAAAATGAAAGTTTTCTTAAAGTTTGCCAAGCTTGGTGCCCTCATGTCTGCTCAGCTATCATTTTCAATGGTATTCTCAAAGCACAGTGGTTGTAACATATACCTAACAGGCAGAATGTCACTAGTTTAAAAGCTGGTAAAAAGTTTTTTTCTTTTTTTAATTACTGTTTTCCCTAGCTATTCACCTTACTTTTAAAAAAAGATCCAAACCTTCTTTATCAGTTTTTGTAGTCACGTAAGGTAGTTTCATTTCAGCTCCCCAAAGCCCCAATATAAAACAAAAGTACCACAAAGGACTTACCACTGCATCGATCTGAAGCTGGCTAGGAAAAAAAGAAAAGGAGAAATGTTTCAGTGTTGTGCCAGTGGATTATTTAACAACAAAAACAACAACAAAAAGTCTAGAAGAAAAGTGGATAGCTCAGGGAAAGAGGATTAATAAAATTAATCCTCTTTTCCTGAGAGGATTTAGTAATTTAAAAAAAGTCTATTGGGATCATCTACATATCAGCCATTTGTTATAACTACCATGCTACTGAAACTCCATTAGTAATGGTATCTGCAGCAAAGATTAGAGAGCTGCAAGCTAGGAACCAGGCCTGGGCAAGGTGTTTTTGCCAGTGCCATAGTAGTCAATCAAAATGCAAAAGTTTGCCCAGAAGAAAGTAAAGCACACTGGGCAAACTAGGCAATATTACTTGAGCTGGCAGAAGACAGAAAGCATTACTTTCATCACAGATCAGGGAAACAATGGTAGGTATTGCATTCGTAGTGGTTTCAAGGCAATAGCACTTATATACCGCTTCACAATGCTTTAAAGCCCTCTCTAAGCAGTTTAAAGAGTCAACCTATTGCCCCCGACAATCTGGATCCTCATTTAACCCACCTCAGAAGGATGGAAGGCTGAGTCAACCTTGTGCTGGTGAGATTCGAACTGCCAAACTTCTGGGCAGCTGGCAATCAGCAGAAGTAGCCTGCAGTACTGCAGTCTAACCACTGCACCATCACAGCAAGTAAAGGATAACTTCATGTACTCCAATTATCTAGAAATATTTGGTGACATGTCCTCATGATGGGCCTACTTGGTAAGGTGAGCAGGCCCAGAATCTCAAGACCTGTTCTGACCCAAACCTTGTTCCAAAGAAACAAAGATGAAACAGAGGTAACAGAAAAAACCTTTTAATGATTCTTTATGAATTCCATTCTGTTAAGTTTGAGCAATGAGAGGCTGAACCAGAGCATGAGTGCAACAGTACTTTATTTTACAAATAAAGGGCTGACCGTGCTTGCCAAGCCTGGAACTGGCTCACAGCAATCAGCAGCCAGTTGGACCCCGCAGCCTGCTTTTATAGCTGGCTGCTGGGGAGAACCAACCAATGGGGAATGGGGGAATAACGCCCACACAAAGTGAGTGGACCTGAGTGAGAACTCCTTGAGTCCTCAGGACATAACACCCTTCCCCCAGATGCGAACACGCATAGTCCTTGAGGTAGATGGGGGTTTGTGTTGGCGCCCGGAGCGGCGCAACTCGGGAACATTGTCTGACTGTTCGGTATCAGTCTGTGACGGTTGAGCTGGCATAGTGTCGCCAACACTCTCTCTGGACTGGCATCCTCGGAAACCACCGGGTTGGTTTCTGGGGTCAAGCTCTCGAGGGTTGGATCCGGTTGGTCAACTCTCTGGGCACTGTCGTCCGAGTTTGGGCTGACCGGAACGACGCTGGCGCAGACTGGTCACTGGGTGCGGTGTGGCTGGGTGGCGGATGAGACGGTTCCCCTTCGACTGGAGACTCTGGATTCTTGTTTGCGAGGTTGCTGAGGCGCCTTCTGAGTTGGTCTATGTGTCTCCTCCAGACGCGACCATCCTCCAGCCTTACTCTATACGATCTCGGCCCGGTGACGGCGATGACCTCGCCCGGAATCCAAAGTGGGTCCCCAGCGAAATTCCTTGCGAATATCGGCTCCTGTAACATAAAAGTCTAACCCCGAAGTGGAAGCGAGGGGAGAGTCAGGGCAGTATTGTGGGTGCAGTCTATCTAATACAGTCCTCAGGCGCCGGCCCATCAGAAGTTCCGCTGGGGACTTATTGGTGACTGTACAGGGGTTGAGTGCTGGCTCATCAGGAACCGTGAGAGTTTGTGGTGCCAGTCATCTCTGCCAAACCTAGCGAGGGCCTCTTTGGTGGTCCTGACGGCCCTTTCAGCCAACCCATTACTGCAGGGTGAAATGGGGCTGTGAAAATGTGGCGAATGCCTAGGTTGGCTGCAAAACGGCTGAATTCTACTGATGCGAACTGTGGGCCATTATCGGAGACCAAGGAGTCGGGTAGTCCATGTGTAATGAACAGGCGCGTTAACACGTTGGTGATTGCTAGTGTGGTGGTCGTGGATAGCTGCGCCACGTCTATCCACTTGGAATAAGCGTCCACGACCACTAGGAACATCTTTCCATGCACGGGCCGGCCAGATCGATATGGATTCTAGACCAAGGGTGCTGGCGCTCTCCCATCTGGTAGGGGTGGCGATGGGGGGAGCAGGACGGGATTCCTGGCAAATGCTGCAGGAACTTACCCAATTGACAATGTCCTCGTCTAGACCCGGCCACCACACGTAGCTGCGTGCCAACGCCTTCATTCTCACAATGCCGGGGTGTCCCTCGTGCAACGCTTCCAGGACTCGGGTACGCAGCGAGGTCGGAATGACCACTCGAGTGCCCCACAGAAGACAACCCTGCAAACTGGACAGCTCCTGCATGCGAGTCTTAAAGGGTGCGAATTTGTTATCAACATTGCCTCCCGGCCACCCCCTCCTCACCCAGTCGAGCACCTGGGCGAGCGTTTGGTCTGCCTTGGTTTTGGCGGCGATGTCAAGGGCGGTGATGGGCAGGTCCAACTGGGTGATTTCAAAAATGGCATTGACAGGAGCTGGGTCTTCAGCCGGAGCGGGTAAGGGGCAGCGACTGAGCGCGTCAGCGTGGGATAGGGTTTTGCCCGGGCGGTGGATAAGTTTGTATGAGTAGGCCGCTAGGAAAAGTGTCCATCTTGTCATCCGAGGGGAGAGGACTTGAGGTGTCTGTTTGTCGCCGGCCAGTAGGCCCAGGAGGGGCTTATGGTCGGTGACCAGTTCAAGAAGTGGCCAAAAAGGAATTCGTGAAACTTTTTCACGGCTGCAACAGCTGCTAGGGCTTCCTTGTCTATTTGGCTGTAATTTCGCTCCGTGGCCGAGAGCGTCCTGGAGAAAAAGGCGATGGGGGCCTCGGCGCCATTGGCGAGTCGGTGACTAAGGACCGCCCCAATTCCAAAGGGGATGCGTCTGCTGCCAGTACTAAAGGAAGGTTGGGGTCGAATTGTATGAGCACTGCCTCTGACGTAAGTAGTGATTTGACGGCGTTAAACGCCTGGTCTTCTTTGTGCCCCAGTGCCACGGTGACTTTTTGTCTAGTAATCTGTGTAGGGGTTCGGCTACTGAGGCTTTATGGGGCAAAAAGGATGCATAAAAGTTTAGGAGCCCCAAGAAAGCTTGTAGCTCCGTTTTGGAGGTCGGTGTGGGAGCTTCATGGATCGCCCTGACCTTGGACTCCAGGGGTGAATGCCAGAGGCGTCAATTTTATAACCCAGAAAGTCCACCTGTCTAGTGGCAATGGCGCATTTTTCTTTTTTTTTAACTTGAGGCCATGCTGTCTGAACCTCTCTAACACTGCTCGCACTCTCTGGAAGAGTTGGGGTCTGTCCCTGGCCGAGACCAAGATGTCGGGGTAGGGTACTACACCAGGGAGGCCCTGTAAAATCCGCTCCATGAGGGATTGAAAAATACCGGGGCAACACTTACGCCAAATTGGAGACGCTTGCATCGGAAGGCACCCCTGTGAGTGACGATGGTCTGAAGTTCCGCTGTTTGGTTATCAACAGGGAACTGTTGATATGCTTGAGACATGTCCAATTTAGCAAAAATACTGCCCGGTTCGAATGTGTGCAATAAGTGCTGAATGACGGGCACGGGGTAGGCGCTAACTTGTAAATATTTATTGATTGTTGTCTTGTAGTCCGAGCAGATTCTCAGGCTACCATCTTTTTGAGGGGTGTGACAATGGGCGTCTCCCACTTGGCGAAATCTGTTGGCTCAATGACCCCTTGTTTTAGTAGTTTATCCAATTCAGCGTCTAGTTTTGGTCGAATAGCAAATGGAACTCTACGTGGTTTTAATCTGATTGGGACTGCCTGGGGGTCAACGGTGAACGAGATGGGGTTCCATTATAACACCCAGCTCCTCGCTGAACACATCTGCGTAGTCAGCGAATAAGGAGTCAGTGTCTGAGGTTGAGACAGCATGGACTCCTGTTAACCCTAGGCCGAGGTGGGGAAACCAATCGAGCCCCAATAAGGTGGGTAGATTGCCGTTAACTACCACTAGAGGTAGGTGGCCTTTAAAAGCTCTAAAACTGACAAAGAACTTGCCTCTGCCGATCACGGGAATGGCCTTCCCTGGTAGTCCTTCAGACCGAACTGGCATCTCTGAAGCCGGGTAGTAGATAGGCTGGGGTGGAGTCTCTTGAGGGTGTTCCACGAGATTATTGAGAGCGCTGACCCTGTGTCAACCTCCATGTGGCACGGTTTACCTTCTAGGGAAACGGAGAGAGAAATTTTACTAACAGAGTGGCAAGTACGCCTGGCAAGGCGGTGCGTGCGACAGTTTAATACTTGCCTCTGTGGTCCCGAGTGCGAGGACGGGGTCTTTGTGCAGCGCTTTGGGGGCTTGGCAGACTCTCGCAATGTGCCCCTCTTATGGCAGTTGTTGCAAACGGCTCCTTTAAACTTGCAGGTGGCCCTTTGATGTGATCCCCACAGGCTAGGCACAGGGTGATGTGCTTGGGTGGACCGGTGTATTCTTGTTTGGCCCCTACCTGCGACCGTCTGTCATTGGTGAGGCGATGGACATCGTTCTCATCGTTGTGGCCTTCCTCCGCTTCCACCTCTTCGGAATGGACTGGGAACGCTGCTAGCTTGGCGCTTGGGCCCTGAATTTCGGTGGCTGAGTTCGTTGCTAGCTCGGCTGCTAGGGCCTCCTCTACCGCTTGCGCGAGGTTGAGGTCTTTTTAGCTAGCAGTCGCCTCTGTAGGTTGAGATCCTTGACCCCACAAACTAATTGATCGAGGAGCATGTCCTCCAGGTATGTTCCAAACCCGCAGTGCAGGGCTGCTGTTCTGAGGGCGGCCATATATTGGTTGATGGTCTCCTTACTTGATTGCTTCCTCATTCGGAACGTGAACCTCCTGGCGATTTGTGAAGGCCTGGGAGCGTAGTGGTTTGTGAGGATCTCAAGCAACTCGGACCACGGAACGTTTTCAATTCTCTCGGCGCCACGAGTGCTGCAGCGGTATCAGTAAACGGTGGCTCCGCAGTAGATTAGGAAATAGGATTTTTCCGATGCTCTCCCGCATCCGACAGGCCGACCGCATCGATGTAATGATTGAAACGGTTCTTATACGATTCCCACTTCTCTTCGTCTGGTTTAAACGCCGGGAATACTGGATTGGAACTCATGGTGCTGGAACGGCTGGGCTACCTGCGGAAAAAATCTCTCTGGGACTACGAACGCTCGTGAGTTGCTAGTGATATCAGCTCTGGAGAGGTTTTTTGCTACCCTCTCTTTCTCTCTCTCTGGGTTACCACGTTGGCTGCTAGCCGTTGGAGGTGTCTTGATTCGCGCCAAAAAAGTGGGCATTAGTGACTCTCTACAGCGCTGTGCTGTGATTCCTACTGGCTCGAAATTCAAATGACACCCGTTTGAATTTCGCGCCAAGTGCAGAGCGGCTGCGGCTCGCAGCGCTTCACTTTCCCCGTGGCGGGCTAACAAGCGGCTACAGACGCTTCTAACTATTTGACTCAGACCGCTTTCTCTGGCTGCGGATCTGCGTTTGCTCTTTTGATCGCTCGTTTCGCTAGCTGACCGCTCTCTCTGGCTGCGGATCAGCGTTTCCTTGTCGCCAGCCGATCGCTCTCTCTGGGCTGTAGATCGGTGGCTAGTGACTCAGCGGTTGCAAGGTGCTTCTGGTAGCCATCCCATCCTCGTCGCCAGTGTTAAGTTTGAGCAATGAGAGGCTGAACCAGAGCATGAGTGCAACAGTACTTTATTTTACAAATAAAGGGCTGACCGTGCTTGCCAAGCCTGGAACTGGCTCACAGCAATCAGCAGCCAGTTGGACCCCGCAGCCTGCTTTTATAGCTGGCTGCTGGGGAGAACCAACCAATGGGGAATGGGGGAATAACGCCCACACAAAGTGAGTGGACCTGAGTGAGAACTCCTTGAGTCCTCAGGACATAACACATTCCTTCACGGTTAAAAGGATGTTTCAAATTAATTATCTCTGATAAGAACAAGCCTTGCCAAGGTGGTGCAAGGCTGCCAAGAACAGTAGATAAAATTACTAAGAAATATTACACAAAGAGTCTCCAAACACCAACCAAGATATTCCAAATGTCCACAAAGGTTGAGTGCAAAAATTTCTTTGCTCCCTGCAAAGAATTCTGGTTTCTCAGCTGGCTTTTATCTCTTGAGGGAGGGGGCCATTATCTTGCAGCCTTACTCCTGAACTGCCCGTGCTGCTGCAGCTGCTCTTTTCTTTGAGCAGCCCTGTGTGCACGTGCACTGGGCACAGGCTCCTCGGGAACCTCTTCATCACTGCTGCCAGCCTCCACAAACTCTAAAGGCAGCATTCCACTCCCTGATGATCCTGGCCCCATCCCTTCATCACACGCAGGCCCCTCATCTGAGTCCTCGCTCTCTGAGACCTCAGCCATCTGCACCTTCTGCCAGTGAACCACAACAAGACCACAGGGCACAAGTAAGTATCATCATAAAGGAAAAGAACCCAGAGCCTAGGTGCACCATGACAGGAATTGCACCATTTGTGGTTCAGGTTTCCTTATCTCAGCTGCAATGATTAGAAAGCACAATGGGGAAAGCACAATGGACTGTTGGTGAATGCTGGTCATTGAAATCTGTCTGGGAAAAAGTGAGATAATGAGATTACCCACATGTCCTCTGGCAACTGCTTGTTGTGAGTAGATTGCCTGAATGTAGGTGTCTGACTGAATGTAGCTATATGGAAAATCGCCATTGTTCTACAGGGAAAATTATAACCTTTTAAATATAAAGAGAAAGTCTACCAAAATCAGATCTCTATGTCAATAAGGACATGCTGCTTCCATTCCCAATATAGATAGTTCTTGACTTGCAACCACTTATTTAACAACCATTTGAAGTTACGACAGTGCTGAAAAGAAGAGACTTAAACCAGTCCTCACACTTACGACTATCAAAGCATCCCCACAGTCACGTGATCAAAATTTAGGCACTTGACAACTGGCATGTATTTACAATGGTTGCAAATGTCCTGGGATGATGTGATTGGCATTTACAATCTTTCCAAGGGGTTTCAATGCGGGTAAGACAGGTTCGCTTACCTCAGGGGTGGGATTTTCCCAGTTCGGGACAAACCTTTAGCTGTGATGACCAGCTGGCTCCGAACCAGTTTGATCCGACAATCATGTAGGCCCACTTGCTCACTCCTGCACTGTACTCATCTGCTCATTCCTGCGCTGTACTGCGCTGATTCGCGGAGAAGAGCATATTTCTGCGCCTCAGCTGTGTTACTTCCCTGAAGTAATATTGAAAGTAAGTTATTGCAATAGCAGTGCACCAGAGGTGGGTATTCAGCAGGTTCTGACCAGTTCTGGAGGACCAGTACCGGAAATTTTGCGTAGTTTAGAGAACCGGCAAATACCACCTCTGACTGGAGATTTTACAGTATCCTTCCCCTGCCATGCCCACGAAGCCACGCCCACAGAACTGGGTAGTAAAAAATTTGAATCCCACCACTGCTCTGCATACCCGTGAAGTGCATGATTAGTGAATAAGTTGTTACACCCTAACCTTTACCCCTTGCTTGCCTCCTGTTCTCAACATGACTTTGCATGAATTGCTTAATGATCGCAGGGAAATTGGACTTACTGAATGACTGCTTTGCTTAGCAACAGGAGTTCCAGTCTCAGTTGTTGTGAGGACTGCCTATACTGAAATGTGAACAAGACTGTGACCATAAATACTGTGCAGTATTAGTGCTTTTCTCTTTCTGAAGAGAACTTTTTAATAACTAACAGATTTTTGCCTGTGTGAGAAAAAAAACTCTATCTGAGGGAGGCAGGTGCTAAAATGCAAAAGATAAATGATCTGTCTCATTAAAAAAAAAACTTTTTGGATATCAAAAGCTGCTATTGAACATTAAAGTCAAGTAAAAATGTTCTAGCAGGGACCAGCTTCATTCTGTCTCCTTTGCACGGCTGTCTTGTATATCCAAAATTATGCAGCAGCTTTTTTTTTTTGTACCAAAATATAATCTGGCAAATAGAACATACCAAAGCATGAAATATAGCAGGTTTCCAGAATTTTAAAGTATTTTTAAAGATCACTTTCTAAAAGCAAGGTTTCTATGGTTTTCAATCTACCAGGTTAGTGAGAAGTTAAAATATGGTTTAATATTATTTTTAAAATAATTTAGCTTATCAGATTGCAGATATTTAGATGCTTGATGCAGAATGTACATTTGAATTCCACCCCTCCCTCACAAAATCTCCTCCCCTTCCACTTCTCCTTTCTTTTTTTCCTTAGACACCCATGGCCTCATAAAGTAACTGTAGGGAAACACAAAATATTGAAATAACGTTTAAATTACATGTAATGTACTTATTTTACTACTTTGAATTAGAAGTTAATCTAATATATATGATACTGAGTCATAGTCTGGATGGCATCTTTCATGGGAACCTGAAGCAATCACTCACATCAGTTCTACTCCATAAAAGCCCCGGTGTTTTAACATCTTGCTCATTTTCCACTTGCTTATTTTCTGTATGGACTTTTATCCTGAAATTGCTGTCGCAAAGTAGCTGGACACTTTCTCCCTTGCAATATTTTCTCTTTTCAAGGAAATATTTGACCACCATATGTCCAAAATGGCATGAGGATTCTCACACCGGCAGGGGGTTGGACTAGACCTCGGAAAGTCCTGCTTGACTCTGTGATTCTATGCAGGGGTGGGATTCAACCAGTGTTACTACCGGCTTGTGCATGCATGCGTGCTTTGTGCATGTGTAAAAAAACCTTAAGCTGCGCCGCCCAGACAGCTGAAAAGCGCTGTGCGCAGGTGCACAGCATTTGAAAAGCCACTTTTTTCCTGTTTTTTTCAACCTTAGCTGTGCCACACAAAGCAGCTGAGGTTGAAAAAGCAGGAAATAAAGGACAAGTAAGAGCCCGGGCAGGCGGGTGGGCCAAACAGCAACAAACTCAGAACAGGTTCAGTGTCTGCTGCTATTTAGAGCTACCAGTTCTTTAGAACTGGGCAGAACTGGTAGCACCCGACCCCTGATTCTATGATTTTATCATTTTGCATGGACATAATACTGTTAATTATTCCAAAAATGGTTAAGAAGAATTTGAGGCTTCAGACTAAAATTAACTTGCTAAAGGAAAAAAAGTTGCCTTTAACTAGATCATCTTGGAACTCTAGGTTCCATCTTAGTTTAAGGATGGTAATTGGGGTAGGCAATTCCGTTGCTCAGTGATAAGGTTGTAAAGTGAAATGCCACAGGACTGCATCAACTTATGATGGCAATTGCAGCAGTCCTAAATGACAACCGTTAGGCAAAATCCCATGCAGTTGCAGTTGTGGTAGTGCAATGGTTAGAATGCAGTATTGCATTCTAGTATTAGAATGCAATATTAGAATGCAGCCCACGGTCAGGAGTTCGATCCTGAACGGCTCAAGGTTGACTCAGCCTTCCATCCTTCCGAGGTGAGTAAAATGAGGACCCAGATTGTTGGGGGCAATAGTCTGACTCTGTAAACAACTTAGAGTGGGTGGTAAAGCATTATGAAGTGATATATAAGTCTAAGTGCTATTGCTGTTGCTATCTCACAATCATGTGATCGGCATTTAGTGATCTTCCACTGGCTTCCTCATTGACTTTGCTTGTGGGAAGCCAACCATAAAGATCACAAGTGGTGATCACATAACCGTTGGACACTTTGATCATCGTAATTGCGAGTCAGTTGCCAAGCACCTGATTCATGATCATGTGACTGCTGGGACACTTTGTGGGCTGCAACTATGAGGACCCATTGGAAGTCCCCCTCATTCAGCACTTTTAGAACTTTGAATGGTCACTTGAAGGAGTAGTTATTCAACAAGGACTACCTTCATTTTCTCTTTCGTCTCATGGTGATAGAAAAAAGAGTGAGAACAGAGAGAAAGACAGAGAGGACAGAGAGAGGCAGAGAAAGAGAAATAGAGAGGGACAGGGAGAGGGAGAGAGAGGGGGGGGCAGAAAATAAATTATGTGGGCTTCTTTCTTTGAAGCAGTGCTCTTGATTAGGTTGGAAAGGTTAGGGAAGCGGTTGAAAGAGTATTGATATTTTGGCCTTTCATCCATGAATACATATGAACATACAGCAGTTTGATTTATTTCCTGTTGTGCGTAACATTTCAGCTTTTAAAAATGCTGCTATTAGGCAAAATTCTTAAAATTAACTATACACCATATTTTCCTTTGACCTTTGGAGTAATACCTGGGAACATGAACCATTTGTGAATCTCAACAGCATCAAGACCTAATTAGAATATTAAGATGGTATTGCAATTGGTATTGTCGCTTTAAATACTGTTCTACTTTTTAAAACATGGCAAAGCACGAATTAGATGAAATCCAGTGAGAGATGCAGCAAAATTTGGCCTGGAAAGAACAACAAGCTGTTGAATTAATGCTTTGAATGAGGTGTTGGTTGTGTTATTCCCAGTTGTTATGTAAACTTCTACATAAAATAGAAATGTCATATTTATTGGAGCTTAAAGTTTTGTTGTTGTTTTCAAAGTACACAGAAAAATATAATTGCTGCCACCAAAGTTGGAATTTATTTTGCTATTTCCACCCCCTGATAAGCATTAACTTTTTTCACTTTGACACAGCACACTTGTAAATTGTCATTGTGAGTGAATTTCAAAAGAGCAATGTTTTAATCAATGGCTTTAAATCTGCCCTTAGAGTAGAGTTCAGCGAAATATTTCATAGTTCCTTAGACCAGTCATGCTGACTTTTTCTCAGAGTTATGGAACAGCCTGCAGGCTAGTCTTGAATACTTGACAGTAATATCAGTGTCTCACAATGTGCTGCTTTTGAAGGCATCAAGCACTGAATCTTATTCTATTGTCATTGATTCTGGCTAGAGCATTGATGCCATCGAGTCAAATTGCCCTGCTATATATTGTTCCATTGTTTAATATATTTTATTTATTTCATTTTATTCTTGTATTTGCGGGGATGGGGAGGGGAGGAAGGACACTCTGAAGCCCTTGAAATTTTACTGAGGGTTTTTGTCAGGAGTTTTTGACAAAAGGCAAGAAATTGACTTGGGAAGAATCACATTATTATGAAGGTTCTGCTGTGAAAGCAGCATTTTACCATAGCGCTAAAAACATTTACTCATCCTGAGAAAGAAACCGCATAGTGGCAGGTGTCATTTGATTTTCACCTTAACCTGTTGTGCACTGGAAGGACCTTCTGGGTTGCTTCTCTTCCTCCATATATCTGCAGTACTAAGAGGCAAATGAGCAGGAACATTCATCTATAATACCAAGTACAAACACTAAAGCTCCATTATCCCCATCTACCAAATTGTTCACAAAATTGTTCACAAATTAGAACAGAGGTCACCTGGAAGCCTACTTTCCACTTCTATTTTACTGTTATTATGTACAGGTAGACCTTGACTTATAGCTACAATTAAGCCCAAAATTTCTCTGGCCAAGCAAAACAGTGGTTAAAATTAGTTTTGCCTCAGTTTACAACCTTTCTTGCCACAGTTGTCAAATGAATCACTGCAGTTGTCAAGTTAGTAACACGGTTGTTAAATGAATCTGGTTCCCCATTGACTTTGCTTGTCAGAAGGTCACAAAAGTGATCACATGACTCCTGGACACTGCAACCTCTATAAATACATGCCAGTTGCCAAGTGTCTGAATTGTGATCATGTGACCATGGGGTTGCTGCAACCATCAGAAGTGTAAAAAAATAAGCCAGGTTTTTCAGTGCCATTGTAACTTTGAACAGTTATTAAATGTATGGTTGTAAGTCGAGGACTACCTGCATTTATCTATTTTAATACATGTATCCCTTTTTAATGTATATGAATCTTTCATGTTTTGTGGAAAACATAACTATAAAATGACATTGAGGCTTTGTAAAATGATCTTTGCCCCATTTTATGAGCTTTCTTGTCATAATTGTTAAGTGAATTACTGCAGTTCTTAAGTTAAAGCATGTGCTTTAATGTGGCAAGATTCCTGTCTATAAGCGAGCAACAATAAACATATTACTTTGATCATTGTGTCATTTTTGATACCTTGTGCCTGACATTAATGTACAGGTAGTCTTCAACATACAACTACTTGTTTATTGACAGTTCAAATGGCACTGAAAAAAGTGACATGATCATTTTCACACTTATGACCATCGCAGCATTCCTATGGTCATGTGATCAAACTTCAGATGCTTGACATCATGAACTGATCAAAGTAATACATTTATTGTTGCTTGCTTATAGATAGGAATCTTGCCAGATTAAAGCCCATGCTGCATAACTACTACATAATACTGCAAAGTTTTAAGGAGGCTCTCCATTCAGTCTCTTCATCCCTCCAAAGCTACTGAACCATTTCACTCCTCTCCTCAACTCAGTACCAGATTCCACCATATCAAAAAGGATAAAGCTGAAATAATCAAAGAGGCAGCCTTTTGGGACTGTCCATGCTAATTACTCACAGCATTGTTTCCAAACTCTGCGCAAGTACAATAGGAAGATGACTGATTCCTTTAAGCTCTGGTGCTGGAGAAGGCTCCCATCTTCCCTTGGACAACCAAGATAACCAATCCTCCAATACTGGAGGAAATCCATCCAGAATCCTCACTGGAAACCAGGATCATGGAACCAAATGGACACAGTACAAGAGTAATGCATCTATGGCAAAGAAGCTGCTGCTCAACAAGATGGATGGAAGGAGAAAAAAAGGTCAAATGTGCCTGAGGTGGATAGACTGGAAATTGAGCAATACACCTGCAGGAATTGTGCAATGCAGTGAGAGACAGAACAACCTGGAGAATCTTTACCCATATTGTAGAGTCATCAGGACTTGCCTATGACATGATAGAACATAACTTTTTTTTTTCTGGTGGTTTGGGAAACTTTTGTCCTTTTGATGTTGTGTGGATATAAATGGATAGATAATATGAATTCTTGCCTGTTGTTCAAGTCGCTCTCTCTTCTTCCTTTTGCCTGATATTTTTTGGCCTGATATTGTTTGCTGATGTTTAATAAATAAATCTCAAGTTGAATGTTTTCTAAGTAAAGTATAGTAGGTGGTGTACCTGCTTCTAGATTTGGGATTGACTGAGAGTGTGGTGATTTCAAACTGACTTGGAAATTATCCATGGTAATTTTCCAACTCCAGCAATGCTGCACATCCTGGATTTGTGTTTTCCAGAAATGGAAATGTACTTGACAAAGGAAGTTCACAATATTCCTGAGTCACAACCCTGCCTGTTAGGGGTAGAAATGAGTTATGGTATCGCTGTAATACAGAGACTAATTTATTCCAACTTTAAAGAAACAAAAACAGTTCATCCATGTAGTCCTTGATTTATGACTATGCAATTGGAACTAGAATTTATGTTGCTAAGCAAAACAATTGTGCCCTATTTTACAAACTATTTTATGTTAAATTATGTCAAGATTATATTTTATGATATATTTGATGTTTTAAGTGACATCAAGATTATATTTGGGGCCACAATATGTGATGAACTCTTTCAAGATTGTTACACTAAATAGAC